>NC_091481.1:65545078-65648896 GCF_036971445.1 Narcine bancroftii
CACCATCCAGGCCCTGCCCTCTTCACTCTGCTACCATCGGGGAAAAGTTACAGGAGCCTGAAGACAAGCACTCAGTGGCACAAGAACAGCTTCTCCCCCTCTGCCATCAAATTCCTGAATAAAAAATAAATTACAGACACTGCCTCACTTTGTCTTATTCTTGAACTATTTTGATTTATTTTATGAGGTGGTTTTTATATAAATGTCTTGCACTGTGATGTTGCCCCAAAAAAAACTAATTTCGTGACATGTTCGTGACAATAAATTCTGATTCTTAAAGGTCCCATTTGGGGTCAGTTACACCTTTTCCTCTGAGCCTTTAGCCTGAAATTGTCCCCCACTGGAAAACTACTGACCATGATGGCCAACAAGCAGCCCAGCACCAATGACCCATCTCCTCCTTCAACAGTTCATGTGCTGAAGCCCCACACAAGTCACCAGGAAATTCTGGTTCCACCTTGGCGATGATCACATCTGAAGAGCTATTGATTGGGTTTAAAACCAGGAGTATTGCTTCTTTCTTGTTCAGAGAGAATGATGAGGAGGGAGTGGATTTGTTGGCAGAGTTACCATGTGTGACTGCACGTGGGAGTTGAGTTACAAATCGTTGTAGAGAAAACTGCCAGTGTTCTAATGGTCAGATTGAAGGATATCTGATCTGGGAAAAGTGTAAATTGTGCAGGTCATTAATGTCTGCGGTGGTGGAAGAGATGGGGAGCACAGGCCACAAATCAAACACACAGTGTTTACCATCTTCAACGACTTGAGACGACGATAACACAGTGTAATGGTATGGATTGTATATAGTCATTGGCCGGTAAAGGCACGGGCTGGCCCATCCCCTGATGACACTCTCCCCTGGACTCCTCCCCTGTGGCCTAGGCCATAAAGGTCGAACCACCTCTCCCTTCCCGGCACTTCCCTAGCTTGGATCCGTTCCAGCTCAAGTCTTATGTACAATAAAGTCTATCGTTCCCCTCACACAGGTAATTTTCCCTCCCATTGGCTCAGCCCAATGGCATTCCCTCCCAAGCAGGTCATTGTGGCTGAGCCCTGCTGTGTTTCTGATGGTTTTCCTGGACTCATTCAGGAGCGGTGCCTGGCTGATAGCTCTCTTGCTTCTGAACATGTGGGTTCGTCCAGGGTCGAGAACTGAACACAAAACCCAGGGTTGGTGCTCCCAAAACTGCTCCCTGAAGTTGCTGCAAGGCCACAGGGACTGTCTTTCAAGATTCCTTTATTGTTATTGAATAGTACAGAACACAAAATATCATCTGCCATTTGCCTGCTGTAAGGCAGACAAGTCACCATTAGTCACCCACACCCCTTACTGTACAAGAGAAAGAGAAGCAAAAGAGAGTCCCCTTCAGAGTCACTGAATGTCTGTGGATTTGCCTCCAGTGCTCCTGCAGCTTCTGCAACCACACAGTCTCCTGTTCGATTCATCAGCCACCCGAGCTCCAGATCCAAACCTCTTATGCAATCAGGAAACCTTCAGCGCCCAAAGCCCCTTCAGGAGCTCTTCCTGCCCTCAGCATCCTCTCAAATCGCGGCTCTGATACCCAGTTCCAATGAGCGGGTCACCCGACTGCAAGTCGCCCGCAGCCTGTGTGGGACTCTCAGCCACTGAGCTCCTCACTGGTCTGCTGCCGTGGTCACTATCCTGTACGGTCATCTCCTCTGCTTCTCCTTCATGGAGGGGGAGAAGTGTTTACTCTTCCCATTTCTGGTGCCCTGCACTGGACTGCAGCTTCGCGAGAGTTTGCAACCCCTCGTGGCCGCTGCCGAACACAGATGCCACACTCTTGGGCCCAGATCCTGTGTTTGCAGAATTTTACTTACAAATATGGGCATCTCCTTTAACAGGCTATTGAAAACCTGTAGATGCCAGCATTAGGACGGGGTGGTTGAATCCTGCAAATTAGCACTGTTTCTTCGCTCCCCGCTCTCCCCGGCACCGCTACTGTTACAGCAACTCCGTCTGTGCCACCATTGTTTCTTTCTGATGCCATACTTGGAGAATTATTCCTGCTGTCATGGCCAACATCAGCCTGGTGTCCTGACCAACATCTGCTTGGTGTCCTGACTAACATCTGCCTGGTATCCAGGCCAACATCAGCCTGGTGTCCTGACCAACATCTGCCTGGTATCCAGGCTAACATCTGCCTGTTCAACATCTCTACTACTTGGGGGAACTTGCTAGAGCATGCCACGCTGACTACACTTCTTAGATGCTCCATTGACTACGATGACTTCAGGATGACGTGAAAAGGCTTATAGAACTGTTAATCATTTCTTCCTTTGCATTTTCCTGAAGAATCATTTTCTGAGCAACGTAAGCAATTATTTGCACTGCTGGAACATCACATCCATTGCATCCAGAATGTCCCTTAGAATTCCCTTGGGACCTGGGAATGCTGTACAATTGACTAAATGGAGTAGTGCCTGAAATACAAACACTTGCTTTGTTTGTGACCAAGGTACTCCGAACACACCAAGCAGGGGGCGTGGGACAGAGATCTTAACAGTAAAGAGTAAATTGCATCTGTGGCCAAATAAAGATGCAATCAGATCTAACCTGGAGGCTGTTTAACAATTTTAAACTGTTCTCACACAATTCTTTTCCAAAATCTGTTTCCTTGTAGTTACCACTTCCTCCTTCTCCACTATTAGCATCTTTCACACTGACTGTGACACAGCATAACTCTTAAACATCAACAGGCTCCGAGCCACAGGCGGAAAGTTTTTATTCCACACAGATATGAAGGACAAAGCAAAGTCAATAATGCTGACTCACTGCTGTCCAAATAGAGCATTACCCCTGATTATTAATTATGGCTGCAGCAAAGCTTTCATTTCCAAATAGGTAATGTCACAGAAAACCCTTGGAGCATTCCACATGGCTGTCTTCCACAATCTGTCCAAAACCAGCTGCTCACCAACAGCCCAGCCTGCTCTCTGCCCTGACACCTGCATCATTCCTCTCAGTCACCCATTCACCGGAGATGGCTGTCACAGGTAGTCACCCCGAACCGAACCACGAGGCCACTAGGAGTCCTTTGGGGAAAGATGGCAGTGAAGGGCATGAGTAGACAAGGCACCTTTTGCAAAAGACCGGTCATTTATCTTTGCTGATGTTGAGACGGGTACCTTAAACGTTCCCGATTTGTTTAATCTCTCGAATACCAGCTGTCATGGTGACCTGTGTCAATCATCCCAGATGACACTGCCAAAACCTAACCATCATGAGGGCAGGTCCATGGTCCAGAACCTCCCATATGAGACTCAGTCTATTCAACCCGTACATTGAATTACCTTTGCAAGTCCCTGCACCACCCCAAACAGATCACTGTAGTGGGGGTAGTTTGATTGAGGTTATCATGGTACCTAGTGTGTTCATACTATAGAGAGTATGGTCATGGTACATAGTGTGGCAGATATGTTGCTAGATTTTGAGCTGGAACCCTGGACCAGGGACAGGAATTTGAAGCTTTCCCTGACAGCTGGCCATTTACATTCCCAACATCTTCAATATATCTGGGATTTTAATTCCACTGATGAGTTAGCATCATTGAGGGAGATTGAAAACTTGGCTGAATGTTGCACCCAGAATAATCACAGCATTCATTGTCACCAAAACCAAGGAGCTGATTGTTGACTTTGGGAAGGGAAAACCAGAGGGGTACAATCCAGTGATCATTGGGGAATCACTATCCTGGATGATTTTTTTCCTGGACCCAACGCACCAATGGCATCATGAAGAAAGCATGTCAGCAGCTCTACTTCCTCAGGAGTTTGCGAAGATTTGGTATTACACCAGAAACCCTGGCAAATTTCTACAGAGGTGTGGCAGAAAAGGTGCTAACCGGCTGCATCACAGTTTGGTATGGGGACACCAAAACCCCTGAGTGTAAATCCCTGCAGAAGGTAGTGAACATAGCCCAGGACATCTCAGGTAAAACCCTCCCCACCGTCGAGAACATCTGCAGGGAATGCTGCCGTCGGAGAGAACCAGCAGTCATCAAGTATCCCACACCACCCAGTTCTCGCTACTGCCATCAAGAAAGAGGTGTAGTTGCCACAAGACTCACACCACCAGGTTCAAGAACAGCTGCTACCCCTCCACCATCACAACAAACTCAATCAGGGATTCATTGAAGACTCATGTTTGCACTTTATAGTTTTTTTCCCCTCTCTGTATCGCAGTCAGTTTATTCCCATTTCTTTATTTGTTTACGTGTACATTGTGTACAGTTTTATTTTTGCCCTCCCAATAAATGGTAAATCTGCCTGGCGTGCAGGAAAAAAATCTCAGGGTTGTGTGTGACATCGTGTATGTTCCCTGACAATAAATCTGAAATCTGAACCACAGGGTTCAATGATCTCATTCAAGGAGGAAATTTCTTGTCCCTATCCAGTTTGCCCAACTACATCTCGACCCACCAGTGTGGTTGTCAACCATCTCCCTCATGAGGGCCCTATCTGAGGATCTACAATAAGTGCTGTCATTGTCACATCCCTTCGACAAGGAAATTCCATGTAAGACACTCTGATATTTGCATATCAAAGCTGCGATTGCCATTTGATGAAACCTTCACAGCTCCCACATGCTCACGCTCTGCATGGAGATAAAGTTTTAAAAACACATCTGTGCACTTATACCAACATTTCATCCTCCCAATTTCTCAAGTCCGCACCAGCTAGGAGGTCGAGGACAAGATCAGTGACAGTCAGAACCAATGAGTTTTAGTCATGTCGCAAAGTGCCCAGTAAAGAGTGGCACGATTAGTGCAACCACGTTACAGCACCAGCGACTGGGGTTCAAATCCGGCACTGTATGTAAGGAGTGTGTACTTTCTCCCGTTGCGTGCATGGGTTTCCACCAGGTGCTCCAGCTTCCTCCCACCCTTCAAAATGTACGGGGTGTAATCGGGCGGCATGGGCCTGTGGGACTGAAGGGGCTGTTACCGTGCTGTGTGTCCAAATTAAATTAAAAATTAAAATGAGAAGGGTTCTCCTACAAGCAAATGGACAGACCATCCATAAGAGATGGCACAGAACAGGGCTTTCAACACAGCATCCATGCCCGTTCTCAGTGAGAGTGAAATTTGTCTGACGTTTAAAGCTGTTGCAGAAGGCAAGGGGTTAAACATAAGAGGCATGCTAGAGTTACAGGAAGTCTAAAGGAGTTGCATGCTCAGTTTCTCCTCATTAATATTCAGGAGAAAGGTTATGCTCCATATGGCCAGCATCAAGATTAGCAGTATTTGAAATTCAGGTGAGTAAGGAGTTGATCTCCACATTGTTCTGCTCCAAAGTAAGATTAGGTTCTTACATTGACCAGATTGCTTGAATGACATTTAATGATCCCATTCAAAGAAGTGTTTGAAATTAATGTCAAGATGAAAAGAGAGAGAGAGAGAGAAGATGATTCACCCTCCCGCTGGAGACTGACTGTTCTGGGCCACATTCAGGGGCGGCCCGGTTGGCTTAGCTGTTAGCACAACACCTTTGCAGCTCAAGCGACTTGGGCTCGAATCTGGCACTGTCTGTAAGGAGTTTGTATGTTCCCTTCGTGCCTGAGTGGGGTTTCCTCCAGATGCTCCGGTTTCCATCACCCTTCGAAATGTACCAGGGGTTGTAGGTTAATTGGGTGGCACAGACTCATGGGCTGGAAGGGCCTTTGCCGACTAGATGTCTAAATTGAAATTTTAAAATTCTTCTCTGCTGTTAACCAACATTCATCTCTTGACTTTTACTAAACGTTTTGGCACGCTGAGACAAAGGAAGGGGCTTTCATAATGACAGGAGGTCCTAAAGTAGTTTGCAATGATCTATGTCCCCAGTGTGTCATGCTTGATATTGAGGCTGCACAGCAAGATCCCACAAATAATGATTGAATCACTTGTTTTACTCACATGGACAGTTGAATGACCAGGAGGTGTCCATTCTTCTAATCAGCCATCACCAAACTTCAGCTTGTTACATTGGCTAATTCAATAACAAGAGATTTTAATTCTGCAATCAACAAATGTGTGGTTTCATTCTGAAGGTGCACTGACTGCCTATGTCCAAGCACTGACTCCCTGCATTCAGATACTGATGTACATTCCCCAACTGACGGCCTGCATTCAAATTGTGACTGCATTCAAATAATGTTGCCCACTTCCCACACTGACTGCCTGTGTTCAAACACCGATGGCCTGTATTTAAGTACTAACTGCTCATTAAATGTTTTTATTTTTCACACTATAAACCATATTGATCAAGATACATACATTTTCCTTCTTAAATATATACAGTGTCATTTTCTCCCCCCTTCCCTCCTCCCCTCCCTCCCTCCCTCACCTCCCCTCCCATTTATTTAAAGTTCAGAATATAAGATACATTAAACCCTTTAAACAATGTTGTCACTCAATAAAAATAAACAAGAAATTCCACTGAGTCAGTTCTTTTCATTATCTTTTCCTTCTGTCATTTTAGGTGGTAGATGTCCACGGTAGGTTTTCTCTATAGTGTTTCATGTATGGCTCCCATATTTGTTCAAATATTGTAATGTTATTTCTTAAATTATATGTTATTGTTTCTAATGGAATACATTTATTCATTTCTATATACCATTGTTGTATTCTCAAGTTATCTTCTAATTTCCAGGCTGACATAATACATTTTTTTGCTACAGCTAGGGCTATCCTAACAAATCTTTTTTGTGCTCCATCCAAATCAAGTCCAAATTCTTTGTTTTTTATGTTACTTAGGAGGAAGATCTCTGGGTTTTTTGGTATATTGCTTTTTGTGATTTTATTTAGTATCTGGTTTAGATCTTCCCAAAATTTTTTCACTTTCTCACATGTCCAAATTGCATGAACTGTTGTTCCCGTTTCCTTTTTACAGCAAAAACATCTGTCTGATACTGTTGGATCCCATTTATTTAACTTTTGAGGTGTAATGTATAGCCTGTGTATCCAGTTATATTGTATCATACGTAACCTCGTGTTTATTGTATTTCTCATGGTTCCGGAGCATAGCTTCTCCCATGTTTCATTCTTTATCTTTATGCTTAGATCTTGTTCCCATTTTTGTTTGGTTTTACCATTTGTTTCCTCGTTCTCCTTTTCTTGTAGTTTAATATACATGTTTGTTATAAATTTTTTGATTATCATTGTGTCTGTAATCACATATTCAAAATTACTTCCTTCTGGTAACCTCAGACTGTTTCCCAATTTGTCCTTCAAGTAGGATTTCAGTTGGTAGTATGCCAACATTGTATCGTAAGTTATATTATATTTATCCTTCAATTGTTCAAAGGATAATAGTTTATTTCCCAAAAAACAATTTTGTATTCTTTTGATCCCTTTTTTCTCCCATTCTCTAAAGGAAAGGTTATCTATTGTAAAAGGGATTAGCTGATTTTGCGTCAGTATTAGTTTTGGTAGTTGGTAATTTGTTTTATTCCTTTCTACATGAATCTTCTTCCAAATGTTGAGCAGATGATGCAATACCAGAGAATTCCTACGTTGTACCAATTTTTCATCCCATTTATATAATATATGTTCAGGTATCTTCTCCCCTATTTTATCTAGTTCTAATCTAGTCCAATCTGGCTTTTCCCTTGTTTGATAAAAATCTGATAGGTATCTTAATTGTGTGGCTCTATAATAATTTTTAAAGTTTGGTAGTTGTAAGCCTCCTTGTTTATACCATTCTGTTAATTTATCTAGTGCTATCCTCGGTTTCCCCCCTTTCCATAAAAATTTCCTTATTATTTTCTTTAAATCCTTGAAAAATTTCTCTGTTAAGCGTATTGGTAATGTCTGAAATAGGTATTGTATCCTTGGGAAAATGTTCATTTTAATACAGTTTATTCTTCCTATCAGTGTTAATGGTAAATCTTTCCAATGCTCTAAGTCGTCTTGTAATTTTTTAAATAGTGGATAATAATTGAGTTTATATAGATGGCCGAGGTTTTTATTTATTTGTATACCTAGATATCGCATTGCTTGCGTTTGCCATCTGAATGGTGATTCTTTCTTAAATTTTGAGAAATCCGCATTATTCATTGGCGTTGCTTCACTTTTATTTGCTTTAATCTTGTACCCCGACACTTCTCCATATTCCTTCAATTTCCTATGTAATTCTTTTATTGATATTTCTGGTTCTGCTAAGTATATTATAACGTCATCTGCAAATAGACTGATTTTATATTCCTTGTCTTTTATATTTATCCCTTTTATTTTATTTTCTGTTCTTATCAGTTCTGCTAGTGGTTCTATGGCTAATGCCTTGTTGATCTGCTTAAGTTAAATTGTTTTGATATATATCCATTTACTGTCACTTTCGCCAATGGCCCCTTATATAATGCTTTAATCCAATTAATATATTTCTCTGGTAAGCTGAATTTTTGTAGTACTTTGAATAAATAATTCCATTCTACTCTGTCAAAGGCCTTCTCTGCGTCTAAAGCAACCGCTACTGTTGGAGCTTTATTTCCTTCTACTGCATGAATTAAGTTAATAAATTTACAGATATTGTCTGTTGTTCATCTTTTTTTAATAAATCCAGTTTGGTCTAGATTTACTATTTTTGGTACATAGTCGGCTAATCTGTTTGCTAATAGTTTAGCTATTCTCTTATAATCTGTGTTAAGTAAAGATATTGGTCTATATGACGCTGGTATAAGTGGATCTTTCCCTGTCTTTGGTATTACTGTAATTATTGCTGTTTTACATGACTCTGGTAAGCTTTGTGTTTTATCAATCTGGTTGATTACTTCCAGAAGGGGAGGAATTAATAAATCTTTAAATATTTTATAGAATTCTATTGGGAATCCATCCTCTCCTGGTGTTTTATTGTTTGGTAGATTTTTTATTATCTCCTGTATTTCTTCTATTTCAAATGGTTTTGTTAATTTATTTTGTTCCTCTGTTTGTAATTTCGGTAGTTCAATTTTAGTTAAAAATTCATCTATTTTATCTTCTTCCTCTTCGTTTTCAGTTTGATATAGTTGTTCGTAGAATTCTCTGAAGTTTTCATTAATCTCCATTGGATTATATGTGATTTGCTTGCCTTTTTTCCTTAATGCCAATACCATTCTCTTAGTTTGTTCTGTCTTAAGCGGCCATGCTAGAATTTTGTGCGTTTTTTCTCTTAGTTCATAATATTTCTGTTTTGTCTTCATTATGTTCTTCTCCATCTTATATGTTTGTAGTGTTTCATATTTTATTTTTTTATCTGCCAATTCTCTTCTTTTAGTTGTATCTTCCTTCATTGCTAATTCTTTTTCTATATTTGCTATTTCTCTTTCCAACTGTTCTGTTTCCTGATTGTAGTCCTTCTTCATCTTAGTTACATAACTTATTATTTGCCCTCTGATGAACGCTTTCATTGCGTCCCATAGTATAAACTTATCTTTCACTGATTCCGTATTTATTTCAAAGTACATTTTAATTTGTTGTTCAATTAATTCTCTAAAATCCTGCCTTTTAAGTAGCATCGAGTTTAATCTCCATCTAAACATTCTTGGTGGGATGTCCTCTAACTCTATTGTCAATAACAGGGGGTGAGTGGTCCGATAATAGTCTAGCTTTATATTCCGTTTTCCTAACTCTCTTTTGCATGTGAGCTGATAACAGGAATAGGTCTATTCTTGAGTATGTTTTATGTCTGCCCGAATAATATGAATATTCCTTTTCCTTTGGGTGTTGTTTCCTCCATATATCCAAAAGTTGCATTTCTTGCATTGATTTAATTACAAATTTGGTTACTTTGTTCTTTCTATTAATTTTTTTTCCAGTTTTATCCATGTTTGAGTCTTCTTATTTTTGTCTTGCTGCTGGTCTTCTTCCTCTGGGTTGGTCATCTGTTGTTTCTTTGATTTCTTTTTACTCTCTTCTTTCTTGTTCTCGTTATTTTCTATGTTCTCCTCTTGCTGCTTTGTTGTTGTTGTCAATTTCAGCTGTGGAGATCGACTCCTCAGCTGGTCCCCCCTCCCGTCAGTGTTGCGCACTTTTGTTTGGCTCCGCGAGCCATTTTTGTAGTCCCGAGCTCGGGACTTCAACTGACCTGAGGGAGCGGGCTTCTCTCTCCACAGCGGGCCTCCTCGGACAGGTAAGGCCTTCACCTTCTTCCAACGTCTTTTCTTCTTCTCTTCTTCCCGTTGCTTTTGGCTTTTCTTTCTTCGCTGCCATTTTCTCCACACCTTTATTTTCACTTTATTTTAGTTTTTGTGTTTGTGCCTTTGTTTTTTCTCTGTTTTTTCAAAACTTTTCCGGAGAGGGCTGGAGTTCCCCGACCGGCCACTACTCCATCACGTGACTCCCAAGTACTAACTGCTCATGTTGAAACATTGACTACCTGTGTTCAGTCTGATAAAGAGGTACAGCCTGGAAATGGGCCCTTGGGACCACAGAGGCCATGCCAATCATCAATCACCCATTTTACGCTGGTGTTACTGCTTTTAAGTGAGACCTGACTTGGAGTACTGTGTACAGTTTTGGGCACCTTATTTGAGAAAAGACGTGCTGTTGTTGGAGAGGGTTCAGAGAAGATTTACTAGAATGATACCAGGAATGAAAGGATTAGTAAATGAGGAACATTTGTCGGCTCTTGGACTGTATTCGTTGGAGCACAGAAGGATGAGGGGGGACCTCGTAGAGACATTTTGAATGCTAAAAGGCCTGGACAGAGTAGATGTGGCAAGGATGTTTCCCATGGTAGGGGAGTTGAGGACAAGAGGGCACAACTTCAGGACAAAAGGGCGTCAATTTAAAATAAAGATGCGAAAAAATGTCTTTAGCCAGAGGGTCGTGAACCTGTGGAACTTGTTGCCACAGGCGGCTGTGGAAGTAAAATTATTGGGTGGATTTAAGGCAGACATTGACAGGTATTTGATCAGTCGGCATCAAGGGAGAAAGCCAGGGAGCGGGGCTGTGGAAGGATGGATTAGCTCATGATTAGAAAGGCGGACCAGACTTGATGGGCCAATGGGCCTACTTCTGCTCTTAAAACTTCTGATTTTTAAAAAATTCTTCCCATGTTCTCATCAAACTCTCCCCAGATTCTGCCCATTACCCATATGCAACGGGCAATTTACTGCAGGCAATTAATTCACTTACCTATGTGCCTTTGGGATGTGAGTAAAGCAGAGGCCCCAGGGGTGGGGGTTGGGGGAATCCACAGGGTCATAGGAAGAAGGTACAATCTCCACACAGACAACGCTGAAGGTTCTTACTGGACCCACTAATGCCTGTATTCCAACACTAGTCTGATTTCCTTGGAAGACGTAATTACTTGTTCAGTCAGATTTCAGAATTATTGTCAGAGCATATACATGACATCATATACATCCCTGAGATTCCTTTTCCTGTGGGCAAGACAGAATTACCACATATTGATTAAAAAAAACCTGTACACAACGTACACATGTAAACAAATAAAGAAATGTAGACAAACTAACTGTGCAATACAGTGAGAAATAAAAATCATTAAGGTGCAGCCAACCAGAGCCTTTTTCCCAGAGCAGGAATAGCAAACACCAGAGGACATATGTACAAAGATAAGGGAAGAAAGTTTAGGGGAAAAATCAGGGTTAAGTTATTTTACACAGAGAGTTGTGGGTACCTGGAATGCATTGCCAGGGATGATGGTGGAGGCTGGAACAATAGGGACTTTTAAGAGACTCTTAGACAGGCACATGGATGATAGGAAAGTAGAGGGTTATAAGGCAGGATTTTTTTAAGGTTTAAATTGGCCGGCACAACATTGTGGGTCAAAGGGCCTCTATTGTACTGTAGTGTTCTATATTCTATGTAAGGGGAAACCAGGAGAACACATCGAGGAGTGAGCAGTGGAGAGGGTAAGAAACTTCAAATTCCTGGGTGTCAACATCCCTGAAGATCTATCCTGGGGCCATCATGTCCATGAAATAATAAAGAAGGCTCACCAGTGGCTATATTTTGTTAGAAGTTTGAGGAGATTTGGTGCATCACCAAAGACTCTTGCAAATTTCTATAGGTGTGCCATGGAGAGCATTCTGACTGGTTGCATCATTTTCAGGTATGGAGGTGCCAGGAAAAGGCTCCAAAGGGTAGTGAACTCGGCCAGTGCCATCATGAGCATCAATCTTCACTCCATCAAGGACATCTGCAAGAGGCGGTGCCTCGACAAAGTGACCTCTATCCTCAAGGACCCTCACCACCCATGCCCTCTTCACGCTGCTACCATGAGGAAGGAGGTACAGGAGCGTGAAGACACATATCCAACTAACAAAAACAGCTTCTTTCCCTCCGCTATCAGATTTCTGAACAGAAAATGAACTATGGATGGACACTACTTGAGTTTTTCTCTTTTTATTTGCCAACTGTCCGTACATACAAAATTTTTTAATTGTATGGAATTGTCATTTGCAGTCATTTTTGCACCCTTGTTCTGCACATTACTGCTGCCACAAACTCTGCGAGGCGTGACCCTGTGGGTAAGGTCGAGTCCTGCATCTGCATCAGCCTCACTGCAGATGTGCAGGGTGGAGTGGTGCAGATGACCACAGGATTAAAGCATGGCTGCTCCACCACCAACCATGAGGTGGCCTGCATGACGGATAACAATCAGCGCAGGCTGTGTGATGATGGTTGCCCGGGTTTATCTGAGAATTGATCAGAATGGAAGCAGTTTCCACTGGCAACTGTCACCATAGGAACCACATCTCTGGTGAGATTCCAGGCAGCTCTTGGGAGTGGGAGGTAGCGGTGAAACTTGGACGAGAATGTCCCATTGCTGGACGAGCAGGGTTAACCCCTTGGGTGCACCTGCAGTAGAGTTACTCATTATAGGGTGTGTGGACCTGACTGGGGTTATATCACAATCAGAATTTATTGCCATGAAATTCGTTGTTTTGCGGCTGAATTATTGAACGTTACAGGTGCCATAAATTAGAATTCCGTAAATATGTGCGGTTGGCGTAGCGGTTGGCACAACGTCTTTACAGCACCAGTGATCGGGACCGGGGTTCGAACTCTGTGCTGTCTGTAAGATGCTTGTACATTCTCCCCATGTCTTCATGGGTTATCCCCAGGGGGTTCTGGTTTCCTCCCATTGTTCAAAACATACCCGGGGGGGGGGGGGGGGGGCGACGGCATGGACATGTGGGCCAAAATGGCCTATTACCATGCTGTATGTCTAAATTTAAATATTAAATTTAAAAATAATTAAATTGAAATACGCTATTTAAAAAAAAAGTCCAAAAAAAAGAGAGAGAAAAGTAAGGCAGTGCCTGTGGTTCATTGTCCATTCAGGAATCTGATAGGGGAGGGGTAGAAGCTGTCCTTGTGCTGCTGGGTGTTAGTCTTCAGGTTCCTGTACCTCCTTCCTGATAATAGCAGAGTGAAGAGGGAATGGACTGGGTGGTGGGGGTCTTTGAGGATAGAGGCTGCTTCCTTGTAGATGTCCTTGTGTGAGTGAATTCTGGTGTCCGTGATGTCATTGGCCAAATTAACAACCCTCTGTAGCCTTTTCCTGTTCTGTGCAATGGCACCTCCATCCAGAATGCTCTCCACAGTACACCTGTAGAAATTTATGAAAGTCTTTGGTGATGTACCAACTCTTCTCAAACTCTTCACCAAGTATAGCTGCTGGCGAGCCTTCTTCATGATTGCATCGACAGGATAGTTCTTCAGAGATGTTGACGCCCAGGAATTCATATGTATTCATAAAAGACTCATTATAGAGGGTCAGGAATAATCCTGAGGCAAGCACCAGTTTAGAAAATCTACGCTGATGATCAGTGACCACTTCCCGTTGTATTCTCCCACATTCTCATTGACATCCCCTCCCCTAGCTATTCAATGGGTGCTGGATGGTGCATGCAATCAATGGAATTAATCTCCCCCACTTTCCCCTAGGTTCCACCACTGTAGCAGCTGACTAACACAGTGATTTTCAACCATTTTTTCCCCATTCACATTAAGTAATCCCTTAATAACCACAGGGCACCGATGGTATCCTATGCCACAGGTGCTCTGTGGTTAGTAAGGGATTACTTAATGTGGTATATGAGTGGGAAAAAAAGATTGAGCACCACTGGACCATCACATCCATACACTGTGTTGGGACAAGGGAGGAAACAGGAGCACCCCGGAAACCCACGTAGTCACAGGGAGAATGTGCAAACTCCACATAGACAGTGCCATGGCTTCAAGGGGCTCTCTGGAGCTGGCAGGCACCAGCTGTGCCGGAGCTTCAACCTCAGGTTAAATGTATTTTTGAATCCTGCATGTTAATGGTTTTGTAAAATGGGCAATCTCTGACCTTAGCTCAGGCCATCACACCACCCTCCCCCCACCCCCCAACCACTACCAGCTCTCCATCATCTATAACTCCTGCTGCCTTAGATAAGCAGTCAATGCATCCCACCCCAGCCACACTCTTTTCACCACCATCCCCACCCCCCACCTCCAGTCAGGAAGAAGACGCAGACTAGATTCAAGGACAGTTTCTCTCCCGCTGTGATCAGACTCCTGAATGAACCTCTCATCTGTAAAATTACATTGCCTTTGCTCCACACCAACTGATCTCACTCTGTACTATGCTTGAGATATCCAACTGCTCTGCTTGCAAAACAACCTGTATCTTGGTGCCAGTGACAATGGACGAACTTGGAAGCAAACGAAGGGGAGAGAGGGCAGATAGGACTGGTGGGGGTCGAGGGGAGGATGAAGGAGAGACAGCTACAGGAGAGGTGGGAGCACAGAAGGTAGAATCTGGTCAGTGAGGAAGGTGAATGGTTGGGGGATGGGGTGGGGGGAGGAGGTGTAAGACAGATGGAACCAGAAAGGGAGGAAGCGGTGGGTGGATGGAACCAGGAGAGATGATCGTGAGATTGGAGGGGCTAAGCGGGAGAACCAGAAGTGTAAAAACACAATGGTGGAGAAGCTCAACAGTGTATATAAAAACATAAGAAATAGGAGCAGTGTAGGCCATTCAGCCCATCAAGCCTGCTCCACCATTCAATGAGATCATGGCTGATCTGATCTCCACCGACCTGCCTTTCCCCATATCCCTTCATTCCCCTAGTATGTAAATATCTATCCATCGTTGTCATAGATATATTTACTAAAGTAGCCTCCACTGCTGCAATGGGCAGGGAATTCCATTAATTCACCTCCCTCAGGGAAAAGCTGTTCCTCCTCATCTCCATCCTAAATCTGCTCCCCTGGACCTTGATGCTCCCTAGTTCTGGTCTCCCTCACCAATGGAAACAATTTACCTACCTCTATCTTATCATCAAGGTATCAAGCCAGAAATGTTGGTCATGTATCTCTAACTTTGCTATATAAAGTACACTGTTTGACCTCTCCAACCAGATGCCATTAATATCGACTTCTCCGGTTTCTGCTGACCTAATCTCCGTTCTCCCTCCCTTCCCCTTGTCTTCTTTCCCTTAGCTCTCCACCCCCCTTCCCTCTCCATTCACAGAGCTATCTCCTTCTCTCCCCACCCCCACTCCTCCTTACTGCTGTGCCCTCCTTCCCTTATCCACCTATTACCTTTGGGACCATGCTCCTTGAAGGGCTCAAGCCTGAAACATTGGTGATGTATCTTTATCTTTGCTACATAAAGTGTGCTGTTTGACTGCTGAGTTTCTCCAGCCCTGTGTTTATACTTCAAACAGGGTGTCCGCAGACTTTGGTGTTTTACTCCATAACCAGAGGTGTGTTGGAAAGAGAGGCAAGGAGAGGGGAGGTAAGCATGGATGCTGAGGTTTACCTGACAGGAAAATTTAACATTCATGCCATTGGGTTGTGAGAACCCATGTTGAAGTTGCAGAGGCTGTGATAGGCTGGAAACTGTGGTTGTTCAGGTGATACACCTAATTAGTACATGGCGAAGATCTGACTGAGGTCCCAGTTTCACTGCTCATTTGCCTGGGTCTGATCCTGCTCCTCCCTACGGTGGTGAGGCAGTCCTTCTCAGCTGCCCGTCCTGCCAGAAATCTGGGACAATCAAATAGACGTCAATCACCGCCAGTAGATCCATTTGTCACTCACACTCCATTGACTCCAAGACAGCAGCTACTGATTAAATCCAATCAGGGATTCGCTGCACTCACTGGGGCCATTTCAACCAGTTCTTTTTTTTATTTATGGGAGAAGCAGACAATCAAACCCAAAGACAAAGCAACCACTGGGCCATGCAGGGAGCCCTAACAATGTTTTATCCAGCATAAATTTGTTCCTTTAGCGACCAAGAGCACACATGAATAATTAACTTAATAATTACAAGCTGGCAGCTTTCAACTTCTGATGAAACAGGCCTGCTTCCAACAATTGCCCCAATTCGACCCAAAGACAGACCATGATGACCTTCAAGAAGTGCACGCATTTGCAGTCCCAGGTCAGAGCGCGGCCAATATCTGGAAACAGCCAGGGTTTCCTTTTTAACTGCACTCCAGAGAGGCCTGGTTCTGATGTTCACATATCTTCCTTGTCTTATGTTCCTCGTCCATCTCTACATACCTTATCAATTCTCCTTCGAGGTTGAAATCTTCGATCGAACCACCCTGTTACTTTCCACATTCCTATCTCTCCTAATTTAAATCCTCCCAGTCTGGGATGTGGGGGTGGAGTAAAAATCAGTGAGCTACCAGGAATAGCAGCAAAGAAATTTATATCACAGAGCAAGGCCATTCTTCCCATCACATTCATCCCGGCCAAGGAGTGAACCCCACCTCACAATCCAAGGTCCTGGAGATTTCAAGTTCTCATCGAGGCATCATTTAAACATCACTGCCTTCTACACCAAACACACACATTGGTTGAGTGAAAGATTTTTTAAAATCTAATCCATCCTGACATTTCCACCCATTAATGTAAAACTGTTACCTCTGGGAGCAGCCAAATGCAGCAGTATCTTAGAATGAAAAAGGTTTTCCTTCCAAATTTGGCATTTTTTTAAATCAAGGTGTTCATTCAGAACCCACCTGAAAGCAGAAAGCACTAAACTCAGCACAAACCTCTCCCTCACATCCCCCTCCTATTTTGCCCACTCCCCCTCCAGGGACCTTCAACGAGACTCAGCAGGGGCAATCTCCTCCTCGCACAGACCAGGAAGCTGAATCATTTCTGCAGGGTCTTGCCTCCACATACATAGATCCACGTGAATAAGAGAGACTCCAATGTAATTCACAGATATTTTATTTAACAGTTCAGCCACAGTGTGAGCGGAGTTAACACAACCAGTTCCAATAAAAGAAAAAAAAATTACATTTATTTCTTTTGCAATTATGGCTTTGAGTTTATGTGTATGTTTGTGTGTGTGTGAACTTTTAGACAAGCATATTTTGACATACACTGGAAAACATCCCACAAACAGTCACGAGGGATGGATTCGATTTACGAGATTGATTTTGACATTTTATTTTCTCCCCTGCTTCCCCTTTCTTTTGTCTCTCTCTCTCTCTCTCTGTGTGCTGGAGAGACAAGTGATTCTTTGCCATTACATGCTACTCGACAAGACAACACATGCAAAGATGGAGAAGGACAAACTTAGATTCCCGTCCTTGATCCAATCAGATGAATCTCACAGTGACAGAGTCCGAATAAAGATGGAAGTCCCGCCAGCTGGTGGCTTGGACTTCTGTCGCTAGGGCTGATGATTCCAGTCTACAGCAGGTGATGATGTGCCTCTCAATGCCCATCCACAAAGCCCCTCCACTGTATAGCATCCAATTATTCTGCAGGAGCCCAGACTTTAAATGCTGTGATTCCACAGTCAACATGCAACGACGACTCCAGACGTATCAAAGGCTCCTGATGTATTTATCTGTAGTCACTGCCAATAGCAACGTGGTCCATCATAGGGGCTGCAAGGTCCCAGAATTAACCTTGAAGGAATGATCAGATAAGCTGGTTCAGGAATGTAAAGTATTGGCAGAATACTGGAGGGACTGCCTTCTTCATCACAAGTTCCTTTACCGTAGGGAGCGAACAGGGTTTGGTACCTACCCAGAACTTAAGCAGGATCAGATTTGAACACAGCAGCTGCAGTGGTCAGTGACAGGCACACACACACACACACACAGATCTAGCGCTGGGTGTAACCATCCAGGAGGCAAGCTGAAAGAATCCCCTCTCCTCCAGCCCCATTCCCCCTTGCGGTCATTCTTTCTCCAGCCATAGGTCTGACATTTGCCCCAAGAGCTGCAATGGAGTCAGGATGTCCAATCAAACATTTCCTCCTGTGTTGAAATTAGGAACCGCACCATCACTCTTTCCCAGCACCACAAACCCAAGGGACCTCTTATGGCCATCTGTCTTCTTCGAGCTCTTCTCCAAGCAACTGCTCCCTGGCACCTGAGCCCATAGCTTCCCCTCAGTCTACAGATCATTGCTAATTTTCTTTTAATTGAACAATTTCCTGCAATCTGGGTGAGACCAGTGTTCATTGCCCATTCTTTATTGTCCTTGACAAGGTGAGCCACCTCCTGGAACTGCATGGGGCGAGGGTTGCTCCCACAGTGTTGTCGTGCGAAAGGGTTCCAGGAGAGACTCGGAGATGCTGAAGGACCAGCCCAGAATGACGTGCAGCCCGGGGAGGAACTTCCAGGGACTGGTGTTGTTGTGGGGCTGCTTCCCTTGTCCTTCTTGGCGGTTGATGTCACGGTTATGGAAGTATTGCTGTTTGTGTGAGCTTGCCGTGCACAAATTGCCAGCTGGTTTACATCAAATGTAAGTCATTGCTATAAAATGAGTGCTCTGAGACCATGAAAGATATGAGGTAAATGTGTCTTTTATGCTCTCCTGAAGGCCCAAGTGGACTTACCTCATCCTCTATCCTACTTTCTACACCAAGGTGGTCTTCTTTGGTTTCTTAATTAAAATCAGAGATAAAAAACAAGCCATAGGCATCCAGAGTTGACTAATTGTCATTGAACCATTGTGAACTCTTAAAAATTGAATTTGGATTGGTTCCACAGGTTAGAGAACAGAAGAAGTCATGTGCCCCCCCCCCCCCCCCAAGCCCACTCTTTCATTCTATGGGCTGGACCTGTAACTTGACTCCAACACCCGCCTGATTCCCGCTGTACATCAAATATGTCACTGACCAATAACCTGATCACAACAACACGGGAAGGATGGTCTGGAGAGGGGACAAAGGAGAAGCTGTGGTGAGCTCTCTTCATGGAAGGTTGAGAACCTGGGGGAGAGGATTTCATTGGGGGAAGGATCAGAACGGAGACAAGACACTCAAGAGTGTGGCATTCACTGCCTGGAAGGACAGTGAAGACAGAATCATCACATTTAAACAGTTGAGGGATGTACACTTGAAGAGGTGTGATGTGTGGAGCAGAAGACGCAGGCCTGGGAGATGGGCATAGGAAACCTTGTGATTAGCCCTGTCACAATGTTCTGACTGGCCTCCCGTGCCTTTCCGTCTCAACGTGGAATACACTCATGGACTGAGCATTCCCTGACCTCTGGGAAAGACAGCTCCAACAATTTTGTAAACCTGTTCCTTTCAAACCATTCATTATCTTCCTCCAGGTGGGACCGTTCAACCTGTTGAATCTATGCTATCATTCTCATGGCCATGACTGATTTTTATTTAACTTTGATTGCCTAACTCTTGCCTAATAAAAAAGCTGATTCTGGCAAATCTTGGTCACTGGGAGGGACACAGTGGGAGTTGCACAGTATTTTCCGATGATCCTTGGCAGCGATGGTCAGGGTATGCCCTGTCGATCTGGAAGTGTTGTCTCTCGATCTGATCGTATCCTTTAATCCCACCAATCAACAATCAAATCATCCCTCTCTCTTCCATATTTTCAAGGGAATGAGTATCTGGGCTTGCAGCCTGGCCGCATAATGAAATATGGATGTCTACAAACACTGTGGTTGTAGATCAGGTCCATATCTTTACCTCTTATGGATGTTGTGAGACCAGCTGAGTTCCTCCAGCATTTACTGTGTGATTTTATATAATTCAATCCATCCCATCTCAGTAGCAGCCAGCTTTATATGCTTCATATTCCCTCTGCCTTCTGATAATATTCCGTGATTACTCTACTTTTAGATCCCCCTCGCTCCCTCAGACATCCCAGCTTCTCGACGTTTAGCAAATGCTTTTACCTCTCTTCCTTATTGCCAGTTTGAGTGCTTGGCACACACTCTGAAACGGAGCCAAAGAAGGCTGCTCGTGCAAGACAGTGCTTGAATTGTGAAGCACCCACTTGCCCGACATAACAGGCCCTTACCTTCAGGAGAACATTAAGTGCGAGCAGGATTGGCGGGTCCACTGACCTGTCTTAGCTGCCCTAATCTGACCTCAACAGTTTTGTAACCAATCCCCATTATCCTCGATAAAGCATATAATCTTGCGGTTCTGAACCATGAATCTGCACCGCATACCCTGAGGCATCCACTGCTTTCTCGGGGAAAGATTCCTAGCCTCCACATCTCAGTCCTGAACAACCAACTCCTTACAACCAGGGAGCAACTCATCCTTGAGCTGGTGTCCTGCGCACCCCATCAGCATCAATAGGCATGAGTTCCGGCCACAGAGGACAGTTTGTGGACAGAACTATGTCATACCCTTAACACTGCTGATCAGAGAATAAAGTGCTCCATTGACACTAGGGTTCTACTCTGTATGTACTGCCCTAGAATGATAGCACACCAGAGGCAGCCATCCATCGTCTACACTGCTGAGGAGCTGAAGTTTAGAGTAGCTACTGGTGCAAGACCTCAATGCACAACGTCCTGTCTCTGAGCCAAACGCATCCCTACCTGAACCAGGACTGACCTGTCGGTACGTGACTGCATGGTTTGTCTCCTGATCAAGGGACCAGGTGTGGGATTGAACTGTGGGAAGGAATTCCCACGAGACGAAGTGATAGACATTGGATGATTCAAAACATCATTCCTCAACCAAACAACTGGCAGAACAGAACCAAGGAGCTCCTCGTATTTTCATGTCTCCGTGGATGAGGCGAGAGGGGAGGGAGAATTCTTTATCCTGTTAAATGGCAGCAGTCGATGTCAGTGACGAGCCAGGATACTGCGATGATTGGCACGAGAACATATAGTCCGTTTGAGAGTGCAAGAAAGATGTCCACAGTCCAGGTGAAAGAGACAGAAAATGGACCCTTAACATTGGTCCCTTCCAAGCAATTGTTCATGAAAATCAATAACCTACCACCAAGCCCCCCACCACCC
Source organism: Narcine bancroftii (assembly GCF_036971445.1). Lineage (NCBI taxonomy): Eukaryota > Metazoa > Chordata > Chondrichthyes > Torpediniformes > Narcinidae > Narcine > Narcine bancroftii. The sequence continues at coordinate 65,566,285 of NC_091481.1, forward strand.
CCCTCCCCCACCCCATGGATGGGAGATGCAGAGTGCAATACTACTTACAACAGGTAATTCACCTGGGATCTGGTTCTGAAATCAGCTGGGCACCCCATGAAATGTCTGCATTCCTCCAAAGGCTCTCACAAACAAACCAAGGGAGCTTTGTCAGGATGGGTGGGAAACCTCTTCACCACCATGCAGAGCCAGTGCTCATTTTAACCTGTCTGGTTCGGTGAGAATCACATGGGACAGGGCGGTTTGCTGTTGTTACACATCTGGCCCTTGTCTTGAAATGAAAGTGTAAATTGGCTGGACATTCCTGTGAAACCAGTGACTTAAGCAATCCTGCCAGTTTACTGGGGAATGGTACAAGTTCGATCTGCATCATCCCCAGTTCCTCCCACATCCAGACCCCAACCCTGGTGTAACAGTAGGCACAAGTCTACCTTGATGCTCTGACGAGGCTTGACTCATTGAAAACACTGTCTGCTCATGAAAGGTTCCTCTGAATTTGGATTTGAGAAGCCAAATCTAGAGGCCATCTCCCTTGCCATGCAGCAGATGGGAGTTTTCAGGAAAAGTTGGGAAGAGGAGAAAGGGGAGTCAAGGTAAGGGGGGGAGGCAAGTTCCCTGCTCACATATGATGCACCCAAGGCACACATCCACAACATGGAGAAACATGCTTTTGAAATGACACTTCTCTTTTGCGATGAAGAATTGCCTCTGTGGACGCATCTCTCTGAACCTTCCTTCTGCTTGCCTCTGGCTCTGCTGCCTCTCGAGAGTCATCTGTGGAAGGGTCGCCCTGTGGACCGAGAGCCCTCCCAAATGGCAGACCACGGGCAAACCGACGAGACGCTCCGTTATCCACTTCCCCCTTCCTTGCTCTCGGCCAAGCCGTTGCTTTCTCAACGGTTTGGAGGGAAGGAGGTTCAGTTCCTCTTTTCCATTCTCCCTCTCTCTCTTTCGTGGTGAAGGAATTACAAATTGAAGAAATGAAAAAAATAGCACTGCTGGCTTCTCGTGTCCCTGTGAGAGAGGGAGAAAAAGACAGAGGAGGTGTTGAAGATAATTCGATGCTACATGAAACACTTTGGTATCTCTTTCCCTTCCCACATCTGTCGAGTCTCCCTGACATTCTCTCCACCTTTTGTTCCTTTCAATCTCCCACTGATACTGCTTTTCATTGTCTCGCACGATATCTCTCAGCACACCCTTCCATACTTTTGATGATTTCTCGGCCTCTCACGAATCAACACACAAATAATGGAACTTTCTGAGCTCCACTGAATTCCACACATTCGTGTGGTTCCACACTGTTCGCTCTCCTACCTCCTCTGCTGCCCAGACTCACTGTCCTCACTTTCTTCTGACTCCATATCCTAACCACGGTAGCCGTTGTAGAGCCAGTGGCCCGGGATTCGAACCCGGCACTGTCCGTGGGGAACTTGTGTGCTCTCCCCGTGTCTGCGTGGGTTTCCTCCCACCTTCCAGGGACGTACGGGGTTTGTAGGTTCATTGGTGTATTGGGAGTTAATTGTGTGGTGGGAATATGGAATGAGCTACTAGCTGAAGTGGTGAATGTGAATTCTCTTTTACCGTTTAAGAATTTGGGTACCCACATCAACACTATCTATCCCCCTCATAATTTTAAATACCTCTATCAAATCCACCCCCCCCCCCCAACTTTCTATGCTCCAAGGAATAAAGACCAAATCTGCTCAATCTTTCTTTATAATCTAGACCTGCTGAGCTTCTCTGGCATTCTCTGTTTCTTTTGTTTCTCCGATATACACGTGCGCACAATCCCTGGTCCCTGGGTCAGAACCAGATATGCGGTGGGTTGTGTTTTTATTGACCCTCCCCCCCCCCACTTTGCAGGAGACCATGGTGTACTCACATTTTACCATGTGAACTGGGCTTCTCAGACTGAGTGAGGACTTTCCACCACAATGGTGACCGGCTTGGTAGTACCTGCACCAGTGGCGAAACTCTTTGTCATGTAGCTGTTCATCACCTTTTCCTAATGAGAAAAAAGGGAAAAGAGCAGTGAAGGAATTTAACGGGATGGAGAGTCAGTTGACCGGAAATAACTAATACTTCTGTTTCACTGACTCACTAACTTTGTAGAACATACCTTGTCCAACGCTCTCCCTGTGAATGCCATGAGCAACGTTCATACATCAGCAAAGCTTCCTAACCATGCACTTAAATCCAAGCCAACTACAAATATCAAAGGGCCCAGTCATTGGATCCAATGTCATTTGAATTCCATGGACTTTTCAAAGTCTCCGGTGGGACCTTGATTCAAACATCCAGCTTCTTAACTTTTAGAAGGCCAATCATCCAAGACTTGAAGCCTTCTTTGGGAACAAGTGACTGATCGTTGACACACAACATCTCCTCACTTTTCAGGAAGGCACAACAGTGACTGTACTACCTGAGAAGACTGAAACGGGCAAGGCTACCAACCACCATTATGTCAACCTTCTGGCCAGCTGCATCACAGTGTGGTACAGTTGCTACAGAGAAATGGATTGGAGGGCCATCCACAGGTCCATCAGAGTGGCAGAGAGGATCACTGGAGTTGCCCTCCCACCCTTCAACGTGATCTTCCGGGATCATTGTCTGAAGAAGGCACGCAAAATCATTAGGATCCTTTCAACCCTAGCATCTTTCAGCTACTCCTGTCGGAGGAAGAGATACAGGAGGATCAGAGCCAGCCCCACCAGGCGGAGGGACAGCTTCTTCCCACGAGCAGTGAGAATGTGGAAAAACCAAAGGAACTGCTCACACTAACCCTCCGAGATTCTCATATTCACAAAACAATATTTATTGATTTGTATATATGAATACTGCATATGTATTATTTGTCTGTGTGTGTGTGCTATGTCTGGTTGTGTGTCTGTACGTTTTTGCACTGAGGACCAGAGAACGCAGTTTCATCAGGTTATACTTGTGTAATCAGGTGACAATAAATTTGACTTGACTTGCTACTAAAACCACCCACCCACTTGAGGAACATGTGTGCTATGTAACTTGATCAAATTTGTCACTGCAGTGACATCAGGACACAAGATGATGAAGGGCATTGATTAACTGGATAGCCAGGCTAAAATGGTTGCCACACAAGAGGACACGGGTATAAGGTGCTGGGGAGAAGGTACAGAGCAGATGTCATGGTAAGATTTTCTACGCTGAGAGTGGTGAGGGTGTGGAATGTTAAAAATACATTGGACCCTATCTTGGGTTGATCCTTTGATAAAGTATGTAGGAGTCTCTACTGTCTGGGTGAAGGCATTTTTTTCCCTATCTCAATGAAGATCTTCTGTACCTCCTGGTTGCTGGAGTGACATTCCCAGTACTGTCTGTTAATAGAACAATTGTGTTCCTCTCATTATCTCTTTGAACTCTTTTACATCGCTGCACTATGGCAGGATGATTTCCCTGGATAGCATGCAAAATAAAGATTTTCATTATCTTGGCACTGTTCAGCAACTGTGGGTTTGTGTCATGGTTTGCCATTTCGGATTCTCACCTCAATCAGCTGGTGCCATTGCTCGATGGGTTTGCGTGGATTGGCCAGCATTTCGTTCCAGTGCTCCCGACCCGGCCCGTCAGTGGCGTTCCCGACACGGCACATCCCTATCACCTCGTTGTGTCCAATGCTGCGGGCAGAACAGGCGGACGATGAGATTCAGCAGGAGCTTCCTCTGGACATGAGGAGGTGGAAGCAGTTCAACAGCAAGTCACCAGGTGAATGGCCTTGGACCTTTGCTCGTACCCATTTCCCTCAAGCTGTAGAACCCCGATAATGTGAGCTGCACTATCAGAGTCTGACCGTTCACTCTGAGCGGTGGATAAGCAACACACACGACAGGGCAGTAAGTCTAGTTCTCTGCCATCCATCAAGTCACCTGATTCAAAGGGAGTGTCCTTCTGTTTGCTTTTAGACTCTGGAATCAATCTCACTCCAGTAAAATCATGTTATCTTTGCTCCAATTGATCTCTCTCTTCACTCTGTCTTACTTGTACTATGGGATGTAAAATTCAACTTACTTTCACTACTAACAGTAACATTACTTTCCATTCACCTGGTGTCTGGTTCCCATGTCCCCGTTCTACACACCAAACCTCTGGTCTCCATGTCATTGTTCTACACTCCGAACCCCTAGTCCCCACGTCCCTGTTCTACACCCTGAATCCCTGGTCCCCATGTCTGTTCTACACACCAAACCCCTGGTCCCATGCACCCATTCTACACATCAAACCCCTGGTCCCCATGTCATTGTTCTACACACCAAACCTCTGGTCCCCATGTCCCTGTTCTACACACCAAACCTCTGGTCCCCATGTCCATTCTACACACCGAACCCCTGGTCCCAAGTCCCCATTCTACACACCGAATCCCTGGTCCCCATGTCCCTGTTCTACACACTGAACCCCTGGTCCCCGTGTCCCCATTCTACACACCAAACCCTTGGTCCTCATGTCCCTGTTCTATGCACTGAACCCTTGGTTCCATGTCCTTCCAAAAATATTTCATTATCCTCCATGCTCTTTGGAACATGCAATGAGTATGTGGGAAATAGAAGTGGCCCCTCTTGACCACTCCGCCAGACTCTATGGCCAGGGCTGACCTACCCCAGGGCCAACTCCCTTCAGTGTCAGTTCCCCATAGTCCTCGATTCTCTGATCCTTTGAAAACATGTTTCCTCCTCATTAACACTCCCCACCCCGACACCTGCCTCCAAGGTAGAGAAGGACAGAAGCTCTCTATCCCCACATAGCTGAAATGTCCAGAGACACGTGACAGGGAGCTTTTAATTGCCCTCTTGAATGTCTCTCACCTGTAATGTTGCTCTTTGTCATGTTTAAGAGGCTGTGAGATAGATGTGGATGTGCGGTAGACAGAGGGACATAGACCATGGGTTGGCAGGAGACATTTGGCGTTGTGTCCAGCACAGACATTGTGGGCTAAAAGGTCTGTTCCATGCTGTGATGTCCTACAGGGTGTTGAAAGGCATGGACGTAGAAAAGCTGTTTCCCACGGTGAGAGAGCCAAGGTAGGACAAGGGGGCACAATGATTGAAAGGCAGGGCATCAAAGGTTATGGGGAGAAAGCTGGGCAGTGGGGTTGAGTGGGAAAATGGATTAAATGGCGGGGCAGGCTTGATGGGCTCAATAGCTTATTTCTACTCCAATGCCTTATGGTTAACGACTGCTTGCCAATTGTAAGTGGCACAATTATCACAGTGTTCGGGATTCAAATCCCGTGCTGTTTGTAAGGAGTTTGTATGTTCTCCCCGTGTCTGCGTGGGTTTTTCCCCAGGGGCTCCAGTTTCCTCCCACCCTTCAAAACGTAATTTAAACAAAATTTAAATTACTGTTGGCTTTCCCAGTGATGCCTGCATCCCATGAATGGGAAAATCATAGCTTTCCCATTGATTAAGCAATAAAACTTCTAGTTAGGGTTCAGTTTAAACACACTGATATAATATTTCCTGACAATGAAAGGCAGTGGAGCCAACATCAGAATCAGAATTTATTGTCACGAACGAGTCATGAAATGCGGTGTTTTGCAAGCATTCACATTATAACCATCTTACAACGTTAATATAAAAATTAAAATAATAAAATTAATAATAGGGCAGAAAAAGTAAGGCAGTATCTTTAATTCATTGATTATTCAGGAATCTGATGGCAGCCGGGAAGAAGCTGTCCTTGTGCTGTTGAGTGCTCGTCTTTCTACTAAACTACAGCTTAGTCTACTTGGTTGTCAAATAGATTAGAATGGAAACAGAGAAGTGAGCAGGAATTTATGGCAATTTCTGGCTTAATAATTGTTCACAGACTTAAAAAAAATAAACCTTGCTCCATCCGCTTTGCCAGAGAGCTATGTAATTCATACACTCCTTTGATATTACATGCTGTTTGATTGCTGGTTATCCATTGAGAGTTTGTGGCCCTATTAACTCATTTCAAGAGAAGTTTCCTCAATCCAAGAAATACTTTACAGAGACAGGCTAGGGAAAGTCTGAACTTGGTAATGACTGCTAATCAAGTTAACCCAGCTTTAAAATTCAATTGAGATGACCAAAATTGAATTGCCTGGCATTACTCTGGAGTGTCTGTGTCTATAACTTGTGCATAATATTGTCTGTAATATAATAGTGTGTGTAATGTGTGAAATAAGCAAGTGGGATCACTTCCTGTGGTGACTAATAGGTTATACACACTCGGTGTCATGGGGTTGCCATGTACTGTATGATATGTGGACTTCTGGAATCCAGAGTTCAAGCAAACAGCAGGCCTCAAGCAACTGGCTAGAAAAAAATTTGGAAAATAAAGACGTAAAAAATACAGGTTTAAAATTGGGACGCCTCACTATTAGTTCGCCAATACACACCGTACACAATCTCAAGCAACTGGAAAATGTGCTTATCCTGCATCTACCGATCCTCATAGGTTCCAGATACCTGGGGTTTTACTGCATTACCGTATTTCCCCAGGTCCCTGAGGACATTATTCTAATCACACCACCTCACACTTTAATCTCATTCCACACCAGGTTTCCCGGCAAGCTGTTCTCCTCTCATTCCCATCAGCTCCTCCAGACTCTAAAACTCACCTATGCACTGACGAATTAACCACCGACCCGCACGTCTTTGGGACATGAGAGGGAACCAGAGCACCCGTGGGGGCGGGGGGGGACAACGGACAGCAGTGGAGGTTGGGATTGAACCCAGGACTCTGATTCAGCTTCAATCTTGCCACTTTCTTCTAAATGTGCCATCACTAAGGCCACCCACTTCCATCTCTGTAACACTGGCCTGACACAACTCACTAATCACCAAAACGTTCCTCTCTGGTTAGACCCTCCATTCGAACCATTGAACTTTCTTTCTTTCTTTGGCTTGGCTTCGCAGACGAAGATTTATGGAGGGGTATGTCCACGTCTGCTGCAGGCTCGTTGGTGACTGACAAGTCGATGCGGGACAGGCAGGCACGGTTGCAGCGGTTGCAAGGGAAAATTGGTGGGTTGGGGTTGGGTGTTGGGTTTTTCTTCCTTTGTCTTTTGTCAGTGAGGTGGGCTCTGCGGTCTTCTTCAAAGGAGGTTGCTGCCCGCCGAACTGTGAGGCGCCAAGATGCACGGTTGGAGGCGATATCAGCCCACTGGCAGTGGTCAATGTGGCAGGCACCAAGAGATTTCTTTAAGCAGTCCTTGTACCTCTTCTTTGGTGCACCTCTGTCTGATGGCCAGTGGAGAGCTCGCCATAGAACACGATCTTGGGAAGGCGATGGTCCTCCATTCTGGAGACGTGACCCACCCAGCGCAGTTGGGTCTTCAGCAGCATGGATTCGATGCTTGCGGACTCTGCCAGCTCGAGTACTTCGATGTTGGTGATGAAGTCATTCCAATGAATATTGAGGACACGTCTCCTGAAACCCTCTGGGATCATCTGAAAATGGCCATACTGCAATCCACTAAAGAGGTACTGGGCTTCTCTTCCAGGAAAAACAAGGACTGATTTGATGAAAACAACCAGGAAATCCAGGAGCTGCTGGCAAAGAAGCCATCTGCCCACCAGGCTCACCTTGCAAAGCCTTCCTGGCCAGAGAAAAAACGAGTCTTCCGTCGCACATGCAGCCACCTTCAGCGCAAACTCCGGGAGATCCAAAATGAGTGGTGGACTAGCCTCGCCAAACGAACCCAGCTTAGCGCCGACATTGTCGAATTCAGGGGTTTTTATGAGACACTAAAGGCTGTGTACGGCCCCTCACCCCAAGTCCAAAGCCCTCTGCGGAGCTCAGACTGCGAAGTCCTCCTCAGCGACAAGATCAACATCCTCAATCGATGGTCAGAACACTTCCAATCTCTTCAGTGCCAACCGCTCAGTCCAAGAATCCGTCCTGCTCCAGCTCCCTCAACAGCCCTTGAGTCTTGAGCTGGATGAGGTCCTTACCCGGGAAGAGACATATAAGGCAATTGAACAACTGAAAAGTGGCAAAGCAGCAGGTATGGATGGAATCCCCCCCCAGAGATCTGGAAGGCTGACGGCAAAACTCTGCATACCAAACTGCATGAGTTTTTCATGCTCTGCTGGGACCAAGGAAAGCTGCCTCAGGACCTTCGTGATGCCATCATCATCACCCTGTACAAAAACAAAGGTGAGAAATCAGACTGCTCAAACTACAGGGGAATCACGCTGCTCTCCATTGTAGGCAAAATCTTTGCTAGGATTCTCCTTAATAGACCTAGTGTCGCCGAAAATGTCCCCCAGAATCACAGTGTGGCTTTCCCGCAAACAGAGGAACTACTGACATGGTCTTTGCCCTCAGACAGCTCCAAGAAAAGTGCAGAGAACAAAACAAAGGACTCCACATCACCTTTGTTGACCTCACCAAAGCCTTTGACACCGTGAGCAGGAAAGGGCTTTGGCAAATACTAGAGCGCCTCAAATGCCCCCCCAAGTTCCTCAACATGGTTATCCAACTGCACGAAAACCAAGAAGGTTGGGTCAGATACAGCAATGAGCTCTCCGAACCCTTCTCCATTGACAACGGCGTGAAGCACCATTGAACATTACAGCACAGAAAACAGGCCATTCAATATGTGCCAAGCTATTATTCTGCCTAGTCCCACTGACCTGTGCCAAGTCCATAGCCCTCCATACCCCTCCCATCCATGTACTTATCCAAATTTTTCTTAACTGTTAAAATTGATCCCACATTCATCACTTCAGCTGGCAGCTCATTCCACATTCCCACCACTCTCTGTGTGAAGACTTTCCACCTAAAGTTCCCCCTAAACTTTTCCCCTTTCACCCATAACCCATATCCTCTGGTTTGTATTTCACTTACCCTCAGTGGAAAAAGCCTACCTGCATTTACTTTGTCTACGCCCCACATAAATTTTTTTAAATTTAGATAGACAACACGGTAACACGCCATTTAGGCCTACGAGTCCTTGACACCCATTGTGCACCCAATTAACCTACACCCCCCCCCCCAGTACATTTTGAATTGTGGGAGGAAACCGCAGCCCCTGGGGAAAACCCACGCAGACACATAGAGAACGTACTAACTTCTTACTAACATCGTGGGATTCGAACCCCGGTCCTGATTGCTAGTGCTGTAAAGGTATTGTACTAACAGTTAAGCCAACCATGCGGCCCGAATACCTCTATCAAGTCTCCCCTCATTCTTCTACATTCCAGGGAATAAAGTCCCAAGCTGCTTAACCTTTCCCTGTAACTCAATTTCTGAACACTCTCGGCAGCATCCTAGTAAATCTTTTCTCCGCTCTTTCTATCTTATTGGTCTTTCCTGTAGTTGGGTGACCAAAACTGCACACAATACTCCAAATATGGCCTCACCAATGTCTTATACAACTTGACCATAACATCCCAACTCCTGTACTCAATTCTTTGATTAATGAAGGCCAATTTGCCAAAAGCTCTCTTTACAACCCTAACTACCTGTGACGCCACTTTCAGGGAATTGCATATCTGTATTCCCAGATCCCTCTGTTCCACTGTGCCCATTGTCATGGCATCCAAATCTATCTGCCCCACATATGAGCTTGCTTCCAAATCCAAATCTGTGTTCCCCGAGCTACACTGGCTCCCAGGAAAGCAACACTTTGATTGTCAAGGGCTTCGCCCAGTCTCTCCATTCCAACCCAGGTTAAATGTTCCAAGATTTCCGTGCCCTTTCCGCCCCGGATCTCTTGCTCAGGGTTTAATTGCTCCACAAGTGTTGGCTACATTTGCTGAGCTCAAGTTCCTTCCCATCCATTTCCCTCCAGCTTAAACTCTTTATGACCTAGTTTCAACTTCTTTGACAGACATTTCCTTGGAACATCGGTTAGCGTAGTGATTAGCATAACGCGAATGCAATGCTAGTGACCAGGTTCGAATCTGGTGCTGTCTGAAAGGAGCTTGTAAGTTATCCTCATGTCTGGGTTTTCTCCAGCGCTAAGGTTTCCTCCCAGGTTCCAAAGATGTATGGGGTAATAGGTTAATTGGTCACGTGGGTATAATTGGGTTGCGAGGCCTCATGAGTGCTGTATCTCCAATAAAAATGAAAAGTGATATGTTTTCCATATCCATGTTGGCTTTGGCTGCCAAACAAATGGTTGGCACTGTGGAGTAGCTGGTACAGACGATGCTTTATAGCTCCAGTTAAGTCTCAAAAACTCTCATAAACTTCTACGGGTGTACCACAGAGAGCATTCTGGCTGGTCACATCACTGTCTGGTACAGAGGTGCATTCAGGAATCAGATGGCGGAGGGAAGGAACCTGTCCTTGTGCCACTGAGTGCTCGTCTTCAGGCTCCTTCCTGATGGTAGCAGAGTGAAGAGGGCATGTAGTGGGACATTGATGGGAATAATATATTCTCATGAAACCCAATGTTGGGTCACTCAGTGAGATAGCATCAACTCAATGGACCCAATCACTTCCTTCCATGCTCCATGAACCCGTGACTCCTGGAAGCATATTGGAAAATATCCCACTAAGCCCATCATTTTCCCATCTCATTTATGTTTTGTTAAAAATAATACAGTCTGCTCAAAACATGGGATAAAACACTGTGACAGAAGTCAACAGATGAGTCCATCTTCAAGACCAGGACTGCCGATAGTGTATATCATGGCTAATGTGATTTATGGTGTGAAAAATAAAAAAATTAAAAAAAAAAAAAAAAAAAAAAAAAAAAAAAAAAAAGACCAGGACTGCCCTTTAAACCAAGATTGAGAAGTGTAATCTCCACCTTCAATTCAGATCTGCCCCAGCTCGTGATGCACAGGGAGAGGGTGCAGCACCTGTCCCCACAACTAATTTTGGTAAAACGCTCACTGGCCCAAATACCTTCAGAAGCCTGGATACTTGTGAACCGCGGAACGACAATATAACTGCACAGCACACGCCCATGAATGCTGATGTGGTGCATGTCAGGATCAGCTGTTTTGCTTGGGAGAGATGGGCCAGGAATGGAGGGGGTGATTACCAAGCAGCCGTTATGTAAAAAACTCTTCGATGGAGACAGTTGCAAAGAGAACTCCCCCGACTTCCCACCGCTCGTCTTATCCCGAGGATTTATTGGAAGAAATTCAAGTCCTGGATGCTACTCAGCACAAACGCCCTCAGGAAACAAGAAGATAGCATTCAACTGCGTATATCAATAACTCAATCCCTGTGAGATTGGTGAGCAACTCCCACTGACACACTGCTGCATTGATAATGATTAAAATACTTCATATTTAAAAGCAATCAGACCTTAGTTGCTTCAATCTCACCCCCTCCGCCATTCCCAAGAGGGGCAGAATCACGCACTTCCTCTAATCCCCCACATTAACCCTTCACTCGCTGCTATTGATCTTCACAATTTCTGTTTCATTGATAATGGGGGCCAGAAGTACACACTTCAGCCAACCAATAGGATCAGGAGTGATCTGTGTCCAACTCCATCCAAATCAAAAATCCATTGAACTCAGGTCTAATTTAACAACCAACGCGGCCTCAGCGGAAGTGAGTTCCACCACCCCACTCCCAGGCACATGCAACTAGGAGGGGTAGAAATGGAAGGTAGGAAGGACCTTTCCCCTTCAGCATAGGGGTCAACATAATCCTACCTCAGAGACTGGTGGATAAACTGTTGTCGCTGGGTCTCAGTGCCCCTCTTTGCAACCAGATCCTGGACTACTTGAATGAAAGACCACAGTCTGACCGGGTTGGCAGCAAACCCCAAGCCCCATCACACTGGGCACTGGCGCACCTCAGGGCTGCGCGCTCAGCCCGCCACTGTTCACGATACTAACTCACGACTGCACTGCCAGGTTCAGCTCCATCAGAATCATCAGGTTTGCGGCCGACACAACAGTCGTTGGCCTCACCTGCTTTACAGAGAGGAGGTTGAAAGGCTCGGAGTGGTGCAAGAGCAACAACCTAAGTCTCATCGTGGATAAGACAAAGGAGATGATTGTAGACTTCAGGAAGACGAAGGGCCACTCCTCATTACATATCAATGGCTCTGTCATAGACAGAGTGGGGAACACACAGTTGCCTGGCGTCCATTTAAATGACAATCTATCCTGGACTCACAACACCTCCTCATTAGTCAGGAAGCCACACTTCCTAAGGAGGGCCAAGGCCTCCAGCCACCATCCTAACAATGTTGTACAGGAGCACAATAGAGAGTGTCCTGGCCGGCCGCATCAAAGCGTCCGATCGGAGGTCAGTACGGAAGGGTGATAAAAACTGCTGAGAAGATCACTGGGGTCTCTCTTCCCTCTATGGGCGATACCTGCAGTGAACAGTGCTTAAAGAGGGCTCAGAGAATCATCGAAGACTCTCACCATCCAGCCCGCAGTATCTTTGGGACATGACCTTCAAGGAAGAAAGTACAGGAGCATAAAAACCAGGACAGACAGGCTTTTTTATATGGAAGGGGACGAGGAGGATGCCCAGGATTGTGCAATGGAAGAGCTTTGACCCTATGGCGTGCTGAGATACAAGGTTGATGAAAATAAACCAGGAGCGGAGGTTGAGGAGGGTGTGATATTATGAGTTTAAAAGCAAGTCCGTTTTTATGTGAAGTTGTGGAGAGAAAAAAAAGAGAGAGGTATCAGAGCATCCAGGAGTTGGAATGTTATGTTGAAGTCGTAGAAGGCATTGGTGAGGCCAAATTTGAAGTATGGTGTGCAGTTTTAGTCGTCGAATTATAGGAAGGGTATAAGCAGAATAGAGAGAGAGAGAGAGAGAGAGAGAGAGAGAGTATAGAGGAAATTTACTAGAATGTTGCCGGGGTTTCAGGGTGTGAATTACAGGGAAAGGTTGAGCAGGCTGGGACTTAACTCTCTGGAGGGTAGAAGGTTGAGAGATGATTGGATGGAGGTATTTAAAATTATGTGGGGGACAGATAGAGTCAATGTGGACAGGTTTTTTTCCACTGAGAGTGGGGGAGATTCAAACATGGAAGACATGGACAGAGATTGAAGGGGGAAAAGTTTAGGGGAAACATGAGAGGGAATTTCTTCACTCAGAAGGTGGGGTGAGTGTGGAATGAGCTTCCAGCCGAAGTGGTAGATGTGGGCTTGATTTTAATATTTAAGTAAAAGTTGGATAGGTATATGGACGAAAGGGGGAGTGGAAGGTTCTGGGCTGGGTGTGGGTCAATGGAACTAGGTGGGAGAAGGTATTCGGCATGGACTAGAAGGGCCAAACTGGCCTGTTTCTGTGCTGTAATTGTCATATGGTTGGATAATATATCTAGAGGCTTGGCTTTGTTTTCTCTGCAGCAGGGTTCCTTTGTAATCCAGCTGCAGCTCTGCTGAAGCATTTCACCTTCACTTAACGTGCCGTCATTTGGCTGTGTGCTCCATTTATCCTTGGTGAGCAGAGACAAGCTGGAACCGTTTTGTCTACATGCCATTACAAAATTCACATTCTGAACAAAGGTCTCTATGCAACGTAGTTGTTTGTCCTGTCTCCCAGTGTTTCCATCTCTCCACTGTGTGTGTGTGCTCAAGTCTACGCACTGTGTGTGTGTGTTTGTCTATGCTCTGTATGTGCACACTTGTGTGTCCATGCCCTATGGGTGAGTGTGTGTATAAGTATAAGTGAGTGTGTATAAATGTGTGGGAGTATAAATAAGTGTGTGTGAGAGTGAGGATATGTGAGTGTGTGTAAAAGTATGTGTGAGTGTATGTGTGAGAGAGAGAGAGAGAGTGTGTATGTGATTGTCTGCTCACCAATCATAGTCCATGACTGCGATGATGACGTTGACATGCTCCATGTTCTCATTGGGGATGTCGAAGACCAGCGCCTCATTGTACACTGGGTTGAGCGTGTTCTTCTTTATCGAGGTCTTCCGCTTCTTCAGCCGTCGCTCGTCACAGATCAGCGAGGCCTTCACGTAGGGGTCTGTGGGAAGAGATCATACACAGTAGGACGCCAAAGCCCTGGGACCTATCCAAACCTTGAGCCACAAGCCCCAGAGAAGGCAGCACCAACCCATCCCTACAGCCCTATACCCACAGAAATTAGACAGGATATTCCCAGGATAACTGCCACTGACACAGGAGGAGGCCATTCTCTCCTTGATGATATTCTGCTGCTCCAATGGAACATACCCAGCGTGAACTCTGACCTTATTGTCCCCTCCGGTAGGATTGGAGCAACGGAGACTGCAGCGGGATTAACGGTGGGATATGGCGATGATGGGGAAAGAGTCAGGGGGATTGGGGAACGAGTATGAGAGAGGGTGATGGGAGGTGCAGAGGGGCTGCGCGCATGTGGAACTCTCTCCTGGGGAGAGCGGGTGAGCATGAGAAGAAGGGATGGAAACGGAAGGAGTAGAGGTCAGGAACGGTAATGGGAGAATCCTGGCAGGTGGTGAGAGGGATGTGTGGAAGTGCTGGGCTGAGAGAATGGTGGGAGAGTGGGAGGGGATTGGTGGGGGATGGGTGTTTCGGGGTGGGACCAGATGGTGGAATTGACACGGTGCAGAGTGAATGCTGCCACGAGGAATACCTGAAAATCCAGTCAGGTCCATCGCCTTGAGGTTAGTGGCTTTGATAATGGTGACGGTGAGTCTTCCGGCTGTTGGCAGGTAGCACAGCGAGAAGTTGATTTCGCCCAGATCTGCCTTTTCCTGAGAGAAAAGCATTGCCCTTCATTAGTGCTCGAGAGGAGGTCAACATGATCCTGCAACACTCACGTACTCTGCCTGGGAGTTCCACACTCATTACTCTCCCTGGGAAAGAAATCCACACTCACTCACTCTTCCCGGGAGAGTTCCACACTCACCCACTCTCCCTGGGAGAGTTCCACACTCACCCACTCTCCCTGGGAGAGAGTTCCTCACTCACCCTCTCTCCCCAGGGAGAGTTTCACATCATCAATCTCCCCAGGACAGAGTTGCACATTCACCTAAAAAAACACAATGGCACCGCTGACACTGGTGGAGACGGGTTCATGGGAACCAGGTATTGGAAGTGGGATTCAAGAGGGTGCTGAGGGCAAGAAGGGCTCCCAACGGGCCTTGTGCGCCGAAGGCATCTTGATCGTATCAGAGGTTTGGATCTGGAGCTCAGGTGGCCAATGTTTAAACAGGGGTCCGTGCAGCTGTAGAGGTTGCGGGAGCGGCTGGAGGTGAGTTCACGGACATTCGGTGTCTCTGAAGGGGCTCTCTTTTGCTTCTCTTCCTCTTATTGTTAGGAGCACCAGGCAACGCTTGTGGTGACTCTGTGTTTGCCTTAAGGCAAGCAAAAGCTGACGTTTATCATGTACAGTTATGAGATTTTTATGTATATTACGTGAAAACAAAAGAAATCCTGAAACCTGGGAGATGGTTCTGCAGAATTTCTAACATTCTTCCTGATAGGAATGCTGTCCATCCGATATTCTCACTGACTCTTACAGGTGCACCATAGAAAGTATCCTACCTGGATACATCACAGCCTCGTTCAGGACCCGCTCTGCCCAAGGCCAAAGGAACTGCAGAGCGTTGTGCCTGCTGCTCAGACCATGTGCACACCAGCCTCCCCTTCATCGACTCTGTCTACACCTCCTACTGTCATAGGAAAGCAGCTAACATATGAAAAGGTCCCATCTCCCCCCACTCATACGCTCCACCCATCCATCAAGTAGATGATACAACTTCAACACACAAACCTCCAGATTCACGGACAGTTCCTTTCCCACTACAAATAAGATGATGAACCAATATTAAGTGTACTTTCCTCTTTAACCTGCACGGTGGTCTGTAATGATACTTACTCTTTTTGACTTACTTTAATGCATCTTTGTGTTGCATATTGGAAGGACAAACCAAGGAAGGACATACACAGAAAATGATAATGTGGTGGAACACTGTATTGTAATCATTGTACTGGTTGGCCCACCCCTGATACTGCAACTCCTCCCGCTTCAGAATCCCTACTAAGGGCAGTATCGCCCAATCCCCTCCCTCAGCACTGCCTTGGAATCGGGCCAACATCATGTAAGATATGACTGTTTATGGTCATTAAAGCCTATTAACCTCAACTTCTGGCCTGTCGGGTCTAAATAATAGCACTACAGGTAGGGCCCTGAGGAGTGCGGTAGAACAGAAGGATCGAGGAATGCAGATACATAGTGCCCTTGAAGTGGTGTCATAGGGTTGTAGAGAAAGCTTTTGGCACATTGGTCTTCATGACACTGAGCCTGCAGCACTGTTCGGAAAAGGGCTGACAGTGGGAAGGCGATTCTGTTTGGGTTGATGAGTACAAGTTAGGTCCCAACACCCAATTTGGGGTTTGTTGTGAGTCAATGGCAGGGTGCGCAAAACGCACTGAGGCACGACGTGATTCCAAGGAGTCCTCTTGCACAGCGGGTTATGGGCACAGAGAGGGTGCGGTCTACCAGGAAGGTGCAAGACTGCCCAGAGGAAAGAGATGGCAACAAATAACCCGAGAAACTTACCAGCGTTTTTATTTAAATTTTACATTTTAATGTTTTAAATTTAGACATTCAACATGGTAACAGAGCCCATGCCGCCTCGTTGACCTAAAACCCCCAGCGCATTTTGAACAGTGGGAGGAAACCAGAGCACCCAGAGGAAACCTGCGCAGACACGGGGAGAACGTACAAACTCCTCACAGATAGCATGGGATTCGAACCCTGGTGCTGTGCTAACCATGGCACCTGATTACATATATTTTTTAATTCCTCGTTTTATTTCTTAAATCTGAGTGTTTTGATGGGGTGAAGACTATTTATGAGGCCAGTTGGTAGCAATGAATCCAAAACTTAACAACGAGGAGAAATATTATCCCAAATGTTTCTTCCCCTCTGCCATTAGATACCTGAATGAACAATGAACTGCAGACACTGCCTCAATTTGATTTTTTCTTGCACTTTACATAAAATATACTTTGTAAGGTGGTTTATATAAATGTTTGGACGTTGACGCTGCTGCGAAACAAGCCATCTCGTGACATGTTCATGACAATAGATTCTGATTTTGGTGACACGACAATGGCCAGTCCGTCCCTCTCGTACCTCAGCTAATCCCCGGGGCAAGTTCAGCATTTCCAGTGATTAAACCAATTCCTCTTGAATGATGATCTTATCCAGTCTTCCCAGGTGGAAAGAATTGCTCCCCCTTCGATCGCTTTCGGGACATTTCTTGGCCCTCCCTGAGTGGAGAGAGAGTGCCGGCCCGCGCTCCCCTTCCCCGCCCCCCCCTCCCGGAAACCAGACGGTGCTGGGAGTCTGGGGATTGGTGACAGAGGAGGGAGGAAGGTCAAGGGTGGGGGGAGTGATAGAGTAGCAAGATGGAGCAGAAGGGAAAGCCCTGCACTATACTTAGGGCATCATGGTTAGCGTGGCAACGTTACAGTGCCAGCAACTTGGGTTTGAATCCCGTGCTGTCTGTAAGGAGTTTATACGTTCTCCCCATGTCTGCATGGGTTTCCTCCGGGTGCTCCGGTTTCCTCCCACCATTCACAACGTACCGGGCCAGTAAGTCAATTAGGTGTAATTGGGTGGCACATGGGCCAGAAGGGCCTGTTACCATGCTGTATGTCTCAAAAAGACCTTTTGGCCCACCTTGTTCATGCAAGCAGTTCTTTGTCAGGAACCTCCTCCTGGTTTCCTCACCGACTTCTAGCAGTGACCCACTGGAGCTCCTTTCTACCACATTTAGCTTGCCCTGAACAAATCTTCCCCATTTCTCTCAGCCCCCGCCTATGGCAGTGAGATCCACCTCCCCTCACTCCATGGCCAAAGAAGCTTCCTCTCAACTCCCTGCTGGATTTTTTGCTGATCATCTTATAATGGCACGGTCTTCTCCATGAACGGAAACATCCCTCTCTGTATCCACTCTGTAATTCTGGATCTCCCATTCAGCCTGAAGTCTCTCAGGACGTCATGGACAGAACACCGCCAGTGGTGTGGATTCTCGGGTCGTCGTGGACAGAACACCGCCAGTGGTGTGGATTCTCGGGTCGTCGTGGACAGAACACCGCCAGTGGTGTGGATTCTCGGGTCGTCGTGGACAGAACACCGCCAGTGGTGTGGATTCTCGGGTCGTCATGGACAGAACACCTCCAGTGGTGTGGATTCTCGGGTCGTCGTGGACAGAACACCGCCAGTGGTGTGGATTCTCGGGTCGTCAAGGACAGAACACCTCCAGTGGTGTGGACTCTCAGGATGTCAAGGACAGAACACCGCCAGTGGTGTCGTTAGGGGCAATGAAAACTGTAATCATTTCGTACTGTGAACAGCAAGCTGTCAATGAACAGTTTACCTTTCTTAGACTCAGGGATAGATATTTGCCAAGGGACTGGGAACAGGAGTGATACACGGAAGTCTGCAGTTTGGAGACTGGAATGAAAGCACACAGAAATGCTGGAGGAACTCAGCCAGTTTCTCAGCGTCCATTGGAAGTAAAGATACAGGTTATATCATCGACATTTTGAGCCTGAGCCTTTCTTCAAGATATAAACAAAAGCCGCTTTCAGGTGCTCGGACGCAGATAATGCGCCAGCAGACACGGCTGGGAGAGTGCAGCTGGGACGTTCAGGTGGCCGCGGAGAAGATGCCTTACCATCACCTGAACGTGCCAGCTGAAGGAGAGCCGCATCCGAGCGAACCCCAGCTCCTGTGAACTGTGGCCACAAGTCCCACTGCTGCTTTCAGGTGCAATGGGGGATTCTCCAAGCCGGAGATTATATCTACAGGAGGAAGGTTAGGTAAGTGCTCCTCCTGGACGGGTTCTCCACTTTCAGGTGGTCACCGGACAGCCGCATTGGAATACAATAGGCGGTATTACAGTCGGGGTATTTTGGCCACCTGAAAGTGCCTAAACTGAAGGCAGGCATCTCAATAAAGACTGAAAGAGAGAGGGGGGAGAATGGGATGGGGAGGGATCCAGACCACAAACAAAAAGTTTTAATTAGATATGATGAGGAAACGTGAGAATTGATTCTCTGTGAAAGGAGACAGAGGGAAAAGACTGGAGCAAAGGAGACAGAGGGCCAAGATTTGAGGGGGGTTTTAAATGGGAAACTGGAGGTCGACGTTAATGCCACCCAGTTGGAGGGTGCCCATTCGAAAGATGGGGTATTGTAATTTGCAGACAGTCTCAGTCTGGCAGTGCACGAGCCCACAAACAGACATGTCAGAAAGGGAATGAGATGGGGAATTGAAATGGGCGGCCACTGGGAGATCCACGCTACTCTCAGATTTACGAAGCAGTATTTATCTATTTATTTGTATCTATGAAAACTTGCCTCTGCAAGTGTTACGTCCAGTTGTGTGTCTGCGTGTTTTGGCACCGAGGACTGGAGAACGCGGTTTCATCGGGGTTGTACTTGTACAATCAGATGATAATAAAGTTGACGGTCCCCAGGGTTCAGACAACCTACAGCAGAGACCCTCAGGGGTGCAGTGCTGCCGGAGATCACCGGAGGGCTGCTCCAGCACCCCATGAGGGAAGCTCCAGGCACCTCATGGGGCGGCACAAGGCACATCACCATTTTTAGCCCTGCACCCCTGGATATCCCAAGACCATAAGACATAGGAGCAAAAATAGCCCATTCAGCCCATCAAGTACACTGGAGGGATGCCTGCAATGCTGCATCAGCAACCTTCCAACCACTGACAGAACTACAGCATCATTAAAGTCCATTCTGTATTGTAGATTTTCTCCATACAACGAGTTTAATTAAATACAATAGGACAAGATTCTCTGAGAGATTCATCTCAATGTGCATTGATTCATGTGCTGGACCCTATTTCAATACAGACACTGCGTCTCTGTCTTCTGTCATTGAGATTGACCAATGTACAGCCATTTCAATTAGCTTTCAGCATAATTAATATCTGCTTCCAATGGGGATGTGATAGATGAACGCTATTATCTAATGGCTTCAGAGAGAATGCAGGTAAGAGCATTTGCTAAGGGGTCTACAAAACAAATGATCTGTTGTAGCATTCAGCGACACTCCTTGCCAAAGCAATCACTTATCCAGTGCCTCCTGTGAAAATTTTGCCACAGATCACGATTCCATTGTTAATGGAAGGGTGCCTTAATGATGCAGACTTTCAATGACCTTGCAGAGTTGCAAGCCTGCAATATTCTGTATGTGGCTAGCACTGGCCTTGGCCCAATCCATTCGAAGGCGGGGTGAATCAACTTCTCGAACTACTGCAGCCCTCCCCGCCCCGGGTGGTGCAGGAGGTCCCAAGTGTGTGATGTTGTTATCAGCCTCTTGAGTGAACCTCCTGCAAGGAAAAGACGTTGCCTTGGTGTAGTGTGGAGGGTCATGTGAGCTCTCCAGTGGGAACCTGATCGGAAGCCACCACATCTGTCAATCAAGGCCAAGACCACCCGTGGTGAGAAGTCGCCTTGCATTTGGGCCTTTTCAAAAAAAAACACACGTTGTCTCTGGCTCTGTTGATTAAATTTAGACATAAGGCCCATGGTAACAGACCCTTTCAACCCATGAGCCTGTGCCACCCAATTACACCCAATTAACCTACAACCTCTGTACATTTTAAACAGTGGGAAGAAACCAGAGCATCTGGAGGAAACCCACACAGACAGGGAGAGAATGTACAAACTCCTCACAGACAGCGAGGAATTCGAACCCTGGTCCCAATCACTGGCGCTGCAAAACCGTTGCGCTAACCGCCATGCCAACCGTGCCACCTCTCCAACCATAGCAAATGGGAAATTTCCTCGGTCTGAGGGTGATAAACCTTCAGGGACCTGAGGTGAACTGGCCTCTTCATGACAGAGATTGGTAAGACTTCTGGGTGGTCAGATGTCCGAGAGGGATATAATTTCCTTTGACATGTGCCTTGAAGAGGCACATATCAGTGGTCTCACAGTTGTTTAAGGGCAGGGGAGTGAGGGCCTCCCTCTCTGGTGTGCCAGGAGTTTATAAGACCATAACACATAGGCACATAAATTGGCCCATCGAGTCTGCCCCGCCATTCATTGAGCTGATTCTTTTGGCATCTGGTACACTGTCTCTCCCAGTGTCCCAGGTTGGGAGCAGCGGGCACAGTGGGTGCTGGGGAAAAGCTGTGACACAAGTGAGATAGAATAGCGGATGGACTTTTCGGGGGGCGGGGTGTCAGGTTCACAGCCCACCCTGGATGACACCACGCCCAAACAAAGCTCTCCGTTCTTCCCATCATGCACGAGTCTAAGACCAAAACCAGGGACTCCCTTGGGTGGAAGGAAATCCTATCACCTTGTCACAAGGAAGAGCTATTCTGTTCCATCCCCCTCACAAATTGCCATCCCTCAACCAACAGCACTGAAAGACATTATCTGGCACTCTCCAACCGGATGTCATTAACATCGACATTACTAGTTTCAGCTAGTCTACTCCCTGTTCTCCCTCCTTCCCTTTCCCTCTGCCTTCCTTCCTCCAGCTTTCCACCTCCTTCCCTCTCCATTTACAGAGCCACCCCTCCCCCATTTGCTGTTGTGCCCTCCCTCTCTTATCCACCTATTACAGTAATACCCCATTTTACAAAAACTTGCTTTATGAAAATTCGCTTCCACAAAAATAACCTCCAATAATAGTGAATGGGTCTTCACTTTACGCCATTTCGGCTTATGAAAAGCTTCATAGGAATACTCTAGTTTTGTAAAGCGGGGTATACCTGTACCTCTTGCCTGTGGGACCATGCTCCTCCCCTACCCCACCTCCGCCCCATCATTTTGCTCGGGCGCCTGCCCACATTTTGATCATTGCTTGATGAAGGGCTCAAGCCCGAAACATTGGCTCTGTATCTTTGCTACATAAAGTTTGACCTGCTTTCTCCAGCAATGTGTTTTTACATCTGGTCCTTGTTGTCGGTGGGAATATTGCTGTGTCACTTATCTCCTGCATTTATAACCGAATGATAACTGCATTCAAAATAATTGTGTGGCTGTAACTCACTCTGGGTCAGAATGAGATTTGCTCTCTCAGAAACTTCTGGAATCTGATTCAATTTTTGACGCCAGCCCTCATTTCCCACCCCCCACTCCCTTCCTATGCCACCAGAAAGCAGACGGCTCAGGTGTGTCCCTATGGTTCCAGGAGACAGTGTGGGGGGTGCTGTTTATGACGGACTGGGCGCTGTCCAAGAGGAGGAGGAGGAGAAAGCGTTTATTTTTTTTGAGTCACCACTCTCTGGACTCCCACTCCTGTCAACTTGAGAAATGTGAAGGCTGGGAACAGACAGCAAATCAGTGGGGTGTCCAGGCTCAACCATAATCTCATCAGAGCAGCCTCCCACCCCGCACTGCCTATCTCGTCTCCGATGACAACCAGACCTTCTGCAAGGCCTCGCCAACTCCAGAAACCGCTGCTCACACACAGCGGGCACTTGTCACCCATCGACCCATCTCCTGCTTCAACACGGGTGCAGCCACTGGACGGATCATTGAATGTGTTCACTTAGCCTATCTGGTAGAGACTAGTTACAGAGTCACCCAGCAGGGGAACAGGCCTTTCATCCCATCATGGCACTGATCCAAGCTCCCAGCACTTAGAACCACAGAGCATTACAGCACAGAAAACAGGCCCTTCTAGTCCACGCCAAATTATAATTCTGCCTACCCTAGTGGTTCTCAACCTTTTTTTCCCTACTCATATGTCACCTTAAGTAATTCCTTACTAACCAGAGAGAATTCAACAGGATTCTTAAGGTGGTATGTGATTGGGGAATAAAGGTTGAGAACCACTGGACTACTCCTACTGACCTGTACCCAGTCCATATCCCTCTACCAGTGGGATTTCCACTCACAAACTACTTCAAGTAATCCCGATGCCATAGGTGCTCTGTGATTAGTAAGGTTTTGGTTAAGGTGGGATATGGGTGGAAAGAAAAAGTTTGAAAACCATTGTTTTAATTGTTCCTAATTGACTCGTTATGTGCATGGTTTCAGAACTCCAAAGGAAATGTGGCCAATGACAATTTTTCTTAAGCAAAATATTTCAGTAACATTTGGGTCTAGAGCAGCAATTCTCAATCTTCCCTTCCCACCTTAAGCAATTCCTTACTAATCACAGAGCACTGATGGCATCGGGATTACTTAAAGTGGGATGTGAGTGGAAAGAAAAAGGTTGAGAACCACTGCACTAGGGATTGCATGAGGTGGAATGTGCGTGTAGGGGGGCAGTTTGAAAACCTCTAGTTTAAAGCCTCATCCAAAGGATAACATTGTAGACAGTGTAGCACTCCTTCCCTCTGCACTGGAATGCCTGCTCACCCTTGTGTTCCTCATTGACAGCCCCATGTGGCCTGCCTTAGGTGGATTCGGCAGTTGGTAAGGTACAGAATGGGAGCGGGAACCGGGATACCCAATTAACCTACATCGCCTGGTACGTTTTGAAGGGTGGGAGGAAAATGGAGAGGCTCCAGGAAATCCCACACAGGGAGAATGTACAGTCGGATTCGAACCCCGGTCCTTGGCGCTGTAACAGCATTGCACTGACCACTGTGCTACCTCGTGTGGAGGGCCCTGAGGCCCCGCTGGAGACACGTCAACCCTTCCGTAGAAGTGACCACCCACATTTCCTGTGCTGAGACTGCACAGCTGCTGGTCCTCCACACATCCTGGGGTCCTGCTAGGAGTTGGATTGGGTCAAGTAGTCAGTGGGCGGAAAAGCTACAGCAGTCAGGGACCTGATAAGGATGGTGATCAACCAGAACCCTTCAGGGATTGGGACCAGGGACCATGCAGGGGTAGTGGGGTGTAGGTTAGATGATGGTGCCCAGTTCTGAATTCTGGTTGCGCCAGTGATAGGCATTCCTGGAACAGCCCAACTAACTGTCCAGGTATCCTTCCGAAGGGAAGGTGTCTGGTGAAAATTAACATTGAAAGCTGAGGTTACATCAGTGGTACATCTTTGCATGAGTATACATCTGGCACACTGAAAAGAAGAGTTTGAAGCCTAGGCTTGTGGGGAATTTAAATTCAATCAAATAAATGTGGATTTTAAAAAATAAAACATGAACCTCAGTCTATTGGAGGATTTAAACCATGCTTTTGCTTCTGCAAGGCTGAGAATCAGTAACCTGCTTTGAGACTTAGCAGACATAAGCTAAATTCCACAATGGGGCCCAGAGATGCAGTTATCTGACAAAAAGACATCTGTGTACCAAGAACGTTTAATCTTCCTGCTTGTTACTATATTGGTCACAGACTGTCAGACAGCGACCTAACCTTGAAGCAAAATAAACCATTGTATTCAAAGTGATAAGCTAGGAAAGTTATTCGATAGAAGCCTAGCATGCTAGCTTGCTCTCTTATCTTTTTGTGCTGGGAATAGGTGCTTGAGTAAACAGTTTTTGGGCAATATAAGCCATGGTCCCGCTGCTGAAGTTTGAGACTCTCTGAGAGGTGGCAACATCTCTCAGCAAGAAGAACCTCTAGAGTCCAGCCAACGTCCCGGTCGGGGGAGGTGGAGAAGCTGCTACCGGCACCCCGACAACCTACTACAAGTGTGCAGTCGTTGCCTCGCCTTGGCAGTTGGGACCAGTCCAGGCGTTGATAAGTATAATTGGGAAGGGCTTGCATATTGTAGTTTGATATCAGCTTTAGAATTTGTAATAAAGATTTGTATAAACTGAAGTGCTCTCGGCGTGTGTGTCTATTTTCTTTCGGTAGCTCAAACACTGTGACCAATCTAAAACAAACAAAGTGAGAGGTACAAGTTTACCCAGGACACTCAGTAATAGAGCATGAAACAATCAGCTTGTTTTTTTTTGTAAAACCTCATTGACTCTGATGGCCTTCGGGGAAGGAATTCCGCTGTCCTTGCCAATCTGGTTCCAAAACCACAAATATGGCCCACTCTTGACTGCCGGCTAGGCCCACAGGAATCAGGGTCAGGCAACAAATTGCCAGCATTGTACTCATCCTGGGAATAAAGAAATTTTTTTAACTGATTCTTGGAAATGCCCAATTGAATTTCCCCAATGATACAAATGAATGTCAGAATAGTTATGACTGCTCATGTCAGCTGACATTTATTTTCAACTTCTTGGTGTAGAAATAAAATCATCTTCCAGGTCACTAATTTTCAGTTTTGTGAGACCCTTCAGCCCATAGAGTTTCTGTTGCCCATCAAATCCCAATTACACTGATCCTATTTTATTTCCCCCACATTCCCATACACTCCCCCAGATTCCCTTACTCACACCCCTACAGCGGCCATTTAACCCATGTCTTTGGGATGTAGAAGCACCCAGTGGAAATCTCAGAGATTGGTAGATTCTTGATTAGCCAGGGCATCCAAGATTATGGGGAGAAGGCTGGGCAGAAGGGCTGAGTGAGTGGGGGGGGGAGGGTAATGGATCAGCTCATGATTAAATGGTGGGAAGACTCAATGGGCTGAATTACCTATTTAGCCTCTTTCTGCTCCTATCCCACATGCAATCACAGGGAGAACATGCAAACTCCACACGGACAGTTCCGAGAGTTGGGATTAAACCCAGATCTCTGGAACAATTAATCTAAACCATTACTGATGCTGAATCTTTGGGAGATTGATCCCAATAATGTAGCTAGTAAAAGGAAATGAGAATATTATACTTTGCTCAGCGATGTTCTGTGCTCTGCTCCAGTGGACGGAGAGAAAGATTTGGGGATGAGGGGGGGAGAACAGAGAGTTTGGGTCCACATTCCTGCAAATTTACAACAAGGCAATGTTTTTACCAGTTATAAAGTAGGGGACCTTTCACTCTCAGAGGGAGGTGGAGGCCAGATCCTACATCCGTAGCAGAAATAGGCTATTCATCCCATTGAGTCTGTCCCAGCATTGAGGTGATCTATTTTCCCACTGCCCGGCCTTCTCCCCATAATGTTTGATGCCCTGGCTAATCAAGGACCTATCAATCTCTATCGGTGTCAGTGCTGTGCCATGGCTCAGCAAAAGGAGGTGTAGGGTGCTCCTCCCATCCGATAACTGACAGGTCACCCTTGGGCAAGGTGTCGTACCTGTTCAGCCTCCCAATCAGGGTCATGTGAAGCCATGGATCGCAGATTGTGGATGGTTTTTACAAGCAGATTCTACAGATTGGAATTTATGGTTGTAAAACTAAAAACACTGGGCAGATGAATCTGCTTTTCAACAGCCAGTGTAGACCCTGCAACTGAAGAAGGCAACGGGAAACCACCTCAGTATTTTTCCCATATATCATCATGAACTCAACGTCGACTATGGTGTCAGCTCAAAGATGGAGCTTTCACCGAAGGAGAACAGGGGAGGCAGCAACTACAATTTGGAGGGACAGAGATCATGGCGGATGGAGCGACATGATCGCCCACCCCAAATTGCAAGGCTCCTGAATGAGTATAATGATCAGGCTCTGCTTTAAATACACCCAATGTCTTGGCCTCCACAGCCGCCTCTTCCAACAAATTTCACGGATTTACCACCTGGCTCTGGCTAAGGAACTTCCTCTGCACCTGTGTTCAAAGTATATAGCCTGAAGCTGTGCCCTTTTATCCCAGATTCACTCACCATGGGAAACAACCTTTCGACATCTGCTCTGACAATGCCTTTCAACATGTTTCAATGAGATCCACCCCAACCCCCCAATTATTCTCCTAAATTCCAACGAGTAGAGGCCAAGAGCTGTCAAACGCACCTCATACGACAACCCTTTTGCTGCAATATATTGAAAATGATGGATAAATATTCAAAAGATTAAGTGACTGAGGCTGATGGGGAAGAATCTAGCATTGATCAGCCTTGATCATATTGAGGGGGAGGATTAAGGGGCCGAGTGGCCTACTCCTGCTCCCATTTACCTCTGTGCTCAAGGCCTCCTTGTGGAAATTTAACATCTACACCAGGGGTGGCCAACCTTTTGCATTCCATGTGTCAATTTTTTTCACACCCAAGTTCAACTCTTGTACCCCCATTCAATTCTTGTAAAAATGTTTAAATAAAGATATATTTTGCATGATATATTAATATAAAAACAAGATAAACATTTCTTACCTTAATGAAACTTTTGAGTCTGTTTTGATTTCGCCAAGCTTTTAATGCCAATCAAACGGCAAGGGATGGAGTGAGAGCTGATGGACAGACAGTGCGAGCCAATGACGAGGCAGGAAAAGGTGAATCCCACCAATCACGTGGCAGTGAGGGGGGCAGGGGGGAGAAAGATGGGCTTCAATCAGTGGGCGGGAGGGGTGCAGTGGGCAACGTGACCCAATGGCGAGGCAGTGCAGAGCGAAACCCTCCAATCAGGCAAGATGGAGCCGTGACTTCATTCTGCGCCACTTCTAATCGTGCACCATAGGTTGGCCACCCCGCTTTCTATGCTGATCCTTGGGATTCTCTGGTCCATAACCAAAGTGGAGGAGGAGCGTTTGGGGATGGGACTGAAAACCTGGAGGTGTTGAGTTAGGAGCACTCAGGACCCCTGAGCAAGTGGAGGAAAGAATGAACCTCCTCCAAAACCACCTTCTTCCTCACCAGTGGAAGAATTTGTGCATCCCACATTGGCCTCGACTACCGAGGAACTCTCAAAATCATCCAATGTCCAACCGAGGAAAATGGTCAGGGGGGGCACAGTTGGCATAGCGGTTAGTGCAATGCCTTTACAGTGCCAGCGACTGCGGCCAGGGTTCGAATCCCATGCTGTCTGTAAGGAGTTTGTACATTCTCCCCATGTCTGCGTGGGTTTCCTCAGGGTGCTCGGTTTCCTACCCCCCCCCTTCAAGAACATACAAGGGTTGTAAATCAATTGGACGGAATTGGCCAGAAAAGGACCTGTTACTGTGCTGTATGTCTAAAGGAACAAAATAATGGAGAGGAGTAAAACTTGAATGTCTGTAGACTTGTTTGGGCGCCTGCCCACACTTTGTTCATCTCTTGATGAAGGGCTCAAGCCCGAAACGTTGATCCTGTATCTTCACCATTTGACCTGCTGAGTTTCTCCAGCCTTGTGTTACTATTTTTATTGGAATAATGGAGAGAATGGTTCGGTGCTCTCCAAGATCCAGCATAGGCAGAATGGGCTGAAGAGCCTCCTTCCAACGCCACAGTTGAGACCCCTTCAGCAAGTAGATAGCTGAGAAAAAAAATCATGTTCCCTGCTGAAGCTGTGTCCAGCACAACTGGCAACCCGGACAGAAGAGTAGAGGACAGGCAGTATGTTCCTGAGCGCCCAGGGACACAGACTAATGACTGACAGCCACCTACAGTGGGAACTGTAAAGTGGCTCAAAAGATCACCCTCGGTTTGTCCACGCACCTGTGGCTAAACAATCGTCTCCGCCAATTGAAAAGAAAAACAACCATCAGTCCCTGACCGCAGCAGAACAGTGTCAGGAGAGCTATCTCATTACATGAGATAAAAGTCTGCTTCACTGGGGTGAGTAGATATTATGTGTCAGTATCATCCACTCACCAGCACCCCACCCTCCCCAATTCACACTCAATCAATGCTAACGAAAACAAATTGGGTCCAAACAGCACAAGCTCCTGTTTAACACCAATGAAGACCTGGGCCAGTTAGCACAGTGACTAGGGTTCAAATCTGGCGCTGTCGGCAAGGAGTTTGTACATTCTCCTCATTCATGAAGGTGCTCCGGTTTCCTCCCTCCTTTCAAAATGTACTTAGGGTGGAGGTCAATTGGGTGTAATTGGGCAGTACAGACTCGTGGGACAAAAGGGCCTGTTACTGTGGTGTATGTCTACATTTTAAATTTAATCAACATTCACTCAATCATTGGTTTCTTTCCCATCAATGCTGCTCAAACAACATTCACCCATTCATTGGGGTCTCCCCAATCAATGCTGCCCAATCATCATTCACCCATTCATTGGGGTCTCCCCAATCAATGCTGCCCAATCATCATTCACCCATTCATTGGGGTCTCCCCAATCAATGCTGCCCAATCATCATTCACCCATTCATTGGGGTCTCCCCAATCAATGCTGCCCAATCATCATTCACCCATTCATTGGGGTCTCCCCAATCAATGCTGCCCAATCATCATTCACCCATTCATTGGGGTCTCCCCAATCAATGCTGCCCAATCAACATTCACCCATTCATTGGGGTCTCCCCAATCAATGCTGCTCCAACAACATTCACCCATTCATTGGGGTCTCCCCAATCAATGCTGCTCCAACAACATTCACCCATTCATTGGGGTCTCCCCAATCAATGCTGCTCAAACAACATTCACCCATTCATTGGGGTCTCCCCAATCAATGCTGCTCAAACAAAATTCACCCATTCATTGGGGTCTCCCCAATCAATGCTGCTCAAACAACATTCACCCATTCATTGGGGTCTCCCCAATCAATGCTGCTCAAACAACATTCACCCATTCATTGGGGTCTCCCCAATCAATGCTGCTCAAACAACATTCACCCATTCATTGGGGTCTCCCCAATCAATGCTGCTCAAACAACATTCACCCATTCATTGGGGTCTCCCCAATCAATGCTGCTCAAACAACATTCACCCATTCATTGGGGTCTCCCCAATCAATGCTGCTCAAACAACATTCACCCATTCATTGGGGTCTCCCCAATCAATGCTGCTCAAACAACATTCACCCATTCATTGGGGTCTCCCCAATCAATGCTGCTCAAACAACATTCACCCATTCATTGGGGTCTCCCCAATCAATGCTGCCCAATCAACGTTCACCCATTCATTGGGGTCTCCCCAATCAATGCTGCCCACTCAGCACCAGCACCTGATCAAAGCCATCACCTGATAAATGCTATTGAGGATTATCCATGAGAATTGGGTTTGGTCCAATCTCTGTTGCTACCCAATCAATGCTAACGAGAGCTAGGACCTGCCACCTACCATGAGAATTCAAACATGTTAAGGAGGTCCAAGTTCAGCCCAATCAAAATTTGTGCCCATGCAATGCTGGTGAGCACCACCTGTGGTTTGAGATCCAATGGCCAAGCACTGGAAGAAAGACCAACATTCAGTAAATGTGCCCAGCCAGTGTTCTTGATGCCCTTTGAGAATGTAGCAGTGCAGAAAGGTGGCAGAGAACTTCCAGTGAAGAAACAGGCCTTCAGCCTAACCCAGTGGGTCTCAACCTTTTTCTTTCCACTCACACACCACCTGTGCCCTCGGTGCTCTGTGATTAGTAAGGGATTGCTTAAGGTGTGATGTGAGTGGAAAGAAAAAGTTTGAAAACCATTGTTTTAATTGTACCTAATTGACTCGTTATGTGCACGGTTTCATAACTCCAAAGGAACTGGGCCAATGACAATTTTTCTCAAGCCAAATATTTCAGTAACAATTGGGTACAGAACAGTGATTTTCAACCTTCCCTTCCCTCTCATATATCACCTTAAGCAATCCCTTACTAATGACAGAGCACCCATGGCATAGGGATTGCTTAAAGTGGGTTGTGAATGACAAGAAAAAGGTTGGGAACCACTGGCCTAATCACTGAATCTGGCTCCACACACCATTGGCCTTTCTCCCTCCGCTGTTTGCCCAGCTCCCTTTACAGTTTATTAAAGACTCTCACAAGTGCTCTACGAGGGAACACATTCCAATTCACATCATTGCTTGCACCCATCTTTGCTCGTTTTTGTAGTGAGCATTGTTTCCTCAGACTCAGTGCAAGCAGAGAGGGGGAGGAAAGAGGAAGAGGAGGGGGGAAAGGGAAGGGAGGGAGTGGGGGAAAGGAGAGGGAGGGAGGGGAAAGGAGAGGGAGGGAGGGGGAAAGGAGAGGGAGGGGGAAAGGAGAGGGAGGGAGGGGGAGGGAGGGAGGGGGAAAGGAGAGGGAGGGAGGGGGAGGGAGGGAGGGGGAAAGGAGAGGGAGGGAGGGAAGGGGAGAGGGAGGAAAGGGAGATAGGGAAGAGGGAGGAAAGGGGAGAGGAAGGGAGGGAAGGGAGGAAGTGAAGGGGAGAGAGAGAGGGCAGAAGGGGAGAGGTAGAGGGAGATGGAGAAGGGGAGAGGGAGGAAGTGAAGGGGAGATGAAGAGGGAGGAAGTTAAGGGGAGAGGGAGGAAGGGGAAGGTAAGGAGGCAGAGAAGGGAGGGAGGTGGAACGTAGGGAAAATGACAGATTAGAGGAGTGAAAGGGAGGAACAGTCTGGTCACACTAATTGAAACAGTTACATCTGTGTTGTTCGGTCTGCCCTGGCTGACAGCTGATCACTGGTCTGTCCATCCATGGCAGGGATTCTGCTCCAAACCATTTGCTAAACTCCCTTTCCTGTTACTTCCAAAAGCTGTCAACTCTCCCCTGTCTCATCACATGATGACGTCCAGGGCGATGGAATGAACCGTCCCTGGAACACTCAGTGGATGAGGGATGTTGAGCAAGATCTGCCAGGTGACAGTGACATCGGAATGAAATTTAATTTGACATTAAAATTAAATCAAACATTTCTTCTTCCATTATAACTGCAACATATTTTTTTTATCACTGCAGGGATAATTATTACTTTAGCACCCCAAATCTGTGACAAATCTACACAAGAAAGAGTTATTTTATGCTTCATTGTCTCAACATTCTCAAAATACCTTTTTAATGTAAATGTTGTTATGTAAACAAAAGTAGTATATTTAATTAAAGCAACTATTTTCCAAACATGGGTACCTTATGGTTGTACTGACATAACATAACCAGTTCTATTTTTTTCACCATGAATGAAAATTGGGAGAATATTTCTTTGACTCAGCCAATCAGTGGCTGAGATATTGCCTCGACTCAGCCACCCAATGAATGAGATATTGCCTCAACTCAGCCAACCAATGACAGAAACATTTCTTCAACTCAGCTTCCTCATCTCAACCAATCAGTGAAGAATACTGGGACCAGCGTAGACTCCAGAACTTGAAGACTCTAGAGAGTGTATATGCCAGAATTAGAAGCAAACACAATCTATTGGGGGGACTCCACAGGTTGAGCTGCATCTGCGGAGGCAGAAGGATGGTCAACGTTTCAGTTTAGCACCTTGCTTCAGCACCCAAAATGTCAACCATCCTTCTGCCTCCGCAGATGCTGCCTAGCCCATTGGAGATCTTCCAGCAATGTGTTCTACCCAAGGCTTTATCAGTTTTTATCTACCCTCATGAGGCCAGAAATATTGACGAGGATACTGGGAGAGAAACCCTCTTCAGACTGTGCCCATAACCAAGGAAAAGACAAAATCAATTCACATTTCTATGGAATGATTCCAAACCATCTCTGGGTGATTTGCCAGCCAGGAAAGTGATCACTAAGTGTGTCCACAGTTGCAATATAGCACATATGGGCACAGCAACCTTCCACAAACAACAAATTGACAATAACCTAGATCATGCTACTGTAGGAGCAGGAGTCAGGCTCGGCGTGATGGGAGGGAGGGGCATTCGCGGGCCATCCCCACCCCCCCATGTTATTGTGACCACCCCCCACACCCACCCGCAGCACTAACGTCGCTGGGGGAGAGGGGGGTTTGGACCGCACTGACGCCATCAGAGGGGGTGTCACCAAAATGAATCACATGGTTTCATCTCCACGTGCATTTGCCTGAAAGTGTGATGATGTGCTGGACAGAGGAGATTCATGGTAAGTATGGCACCCGCTCCCCTCCCCTCCGCTGAGTGAGTTCTATTTGCCATCCCCCACCCCACCGATTAGATCTCTCCTGATGTTGACTCTGGCAGGAGTCGGCCATCCGGCCCATCGAGCCTGCTCCGCCATTCAATGAGATCATGGCTGATCTGATGATCAGCTCAGCTCCACCGACTGCCCTTTTCCCCATATCCCGTAATTCCCCTACTTTGTAAAAATCTATCCAACCTGGTCTTAAATATATTCACTGAGGTCACCTCTACTGCTTCAAAGGGCAGTAAATTCCACAGATTCACTACTCTCTGGGAAAAGCAGTTCCTCCTCATCTCCGTCCTAAATCTATTACCCTGTATTTTGAGGCTGTGACGCCTAGTTTTGGTCTCCCCCCACCAATGGGAACAACTTACCTACCTCTATCTTATCTATGCCTTTAGATGTTTCAATAAGGACCCCTCTCATTCTTCCAACAAATGACTACATTTGGGCAGGACATTGGGGACATCACCCCTGCTTGTCTTTGAAAGGTTAGTTCCCACCACTTGAGAGGTAGGACAAATTCTGAAAGGCGGTTTCTTCGACAGAGTAGCACTCTCACCCATTCCTGGCTGAGAGGACCGGCCTACACTCGCAGCATCGGACCACCTTCTGACCCAGGCAGAGACCCGCGGAAAGTGGGGTAGGTCGAGGCCTCAATGCAAACTCTCACCAGTGTATTAGTGGTAAAACACAAAGGTCTGCAGACACGGTGGATGAAGAAATAAAACACTATGCAGGAGAAACTCAGCAGGTCAAACAGTGTCTTTTATACAGCAAAGGTAAAGATACAGAACCAACATTTTGGGTTTGAGCCCTACATCAGCATTTGATTTTCCATCTGGGCCCTCTCCCACCGGATAGCAGTAACATCTGCCCTTTTTCTACTGGCACCCCAGTTTATTGGCCATGCACTGTCCTGGGATAGGAAGCCCTTTGTGCTGTTTCCACTGGGCCACCTTTATCCAGGACACTGACTGCTTTTCCACTGAACACAACTCATCCCCAGGGATCAGGGTGTCAACCTTCGAATGGAATGGATGGAAGTTGTCCTTTTTCCACTGGTTTAATCGGCATGCCACCGGGGATATGAGTAGGGATAGAGGCCGTCAATCCCCGGCGTGATTTGACGCTGGCGTGCTGTTTTCCACTGGACCCCTAACCAATTAATTCCCCGTTAATTCCTGGGATAAGGTGCCAGTGGAAAAGGAGCTAGCCTACTCTCTGCTCTCCCTCTCTTCCCCATCCCTCTGACTTCTTTCCTTCAGTTCTCCACCCCTTTCATTCAGAGACACCCCCCTGTTTGCTGGTGTGCCCTCCTTCCCTTATCCACCTATTACCTCCTGCCTGTGCGACTGTGCTCCTCCCCCTGCCACCACCATTTTGTTTGAACGCCTGCCCACATTTTGCTCATACCTTTCATGCCCGAAACATTCGTTCTGTATCTTTACCTTTGCAACATAAACTACACAGTTTGATCTGCTGAGCTTCTCCAACACTGTTTTTTACCAGCATTAGTGGTGGACAGTGTGGAGGGAGTCCTCCATTTTGCCTGCGGGCCTGCAAAAAAAAGCTAAATTAAAGCTCCTGCCCCATCATCCCCCCCACCATTCCCCAAAACAACTCACTGAGGTGGCTTCCAGGATGTCCCGCCAGATGGTCGTGTCCTCAGAGAAGTCAGAGAACTCCAGCAGGTTGTCCAACACCACCTGGCCAATGAGGTCATGACGAGAGAAGCGGTCGAAGTCGTAGACACTAAAGTGCAGCTTGCGATTCTGGAGCTCGTTAAAGGGGACATTGAACTGAAAGGTTTCGTTGAAGATTGGGTTCAAGGTCTTGCGATGGACCTTGGTCTGAAACTTCTTCTTACGGTCGGGCAGCAGGTAAATCTTCACGTAAGGATCAGAGAATCCATTGGCATCTTTGGCGGGCAGGTCAAGGGCTTTCAGGATCTTGACCACCAGCTGCTCAGTGGTGTAGGTATAACGTAGCATGAAGTTAATCCGGCCGCAGTTGACCTTCTGGTGTTTCTTGGCCTCTGTGTCGATTGACCGCTGCTTGTACAGCTCGGGTTTGATCTGCCCGATGCTGGTCACCTGCTCCACTTTCTCTTCAGCCTGAGTTCCAAATTCCGGGCTGCTCAGCTGCTGTGGGATCGGCCTCGGGAGTGAGTTGAACCTGCAGGGGAAATTGAAATGTTACAGGTCCTGGCTTTGTGGAGCAGGCCACTGGCATCACTAGAGGGGTTGGGTGGGGGGGGGGGGGGGGGGTGCACCAGGTGACACCATCAAAGGGGCTGACACCAAAATGACTGTCTATAGAATTTTAGTGCAGTTTTTCAGCCATCCCACAGCACCCCCCCCCCATCCCACCTGCTCAGCGTCACCGTCACAACCCTAGACATACAAGGAACACACACTTAGTCCATGGG
The DNA here is from genome assembly GCF_036971445.1 of Narcine bancroftii. NCBI lineage: Eukaryota > Metazoa > Chordata > Chondrichthyes > Torpediniformes > Narcinidae > Narcine > Narcine bancroftii. The sequence continues at coordinate 65,601,303 of NC_091481.1, forward strand.
GTGGGAGGGGTGGCACCATGCATTACCACACTGGGAGACACCAACCCTAGTCTCGCCACTGATGCAGGCATTGGTAGTTGACCTTGTAACTGTCCGCGAGGGGTTTCAAGACCTCGGCACTACTCACTGGGCTTCTCACGGGCATCAGGAGAAAATGTCATGCCATTGCACACTTCCCCTTGCAAGGAGTGGTGCCATTCACCGGATGGGGTCACATTCCAGCAGAGAGTTGTTCCTGTGCCTCGTGCTCTGATGATCAGATGGATCCTCCAGGCACCAGCAGAACATGACCTAGCTTCAGTTCACCTCATATCAATAAATGGCCCGATTCTGCTCCTACATCTACACCCAGTGGCTGGAGGTGTGGGCAATGGACAGTGGACATGTGCAGCAGTGAGGAGGGGCAGAGTGGGAGATGTTGTGATGGAGAACGTCAGGGAAAGGAAGGGCTTGGTTGCCACGTGTGGGAAACATAGAACCTAACAGCACAGTACAGGCCCTTCGGTCCACCATGTTGTGCCGACCCATTATTACCACCAAAATAAAACTCAACCTTCCCTACCTCGTAACCTCTATTTTACTTTCATCCATATACCTGTCTGAGAGACTCTTAAATGCTGCTATTGTTCCAGCCTCCTCTACCACCCCTGGCAAGGCATTCCAGGCAGCCACATCTCTCTGCGTAATAAAACTTACCCTGCAACGCCTTTACTGCGCCAGCAATCGGGACTGGGGTTCGAGTCCCGGGCTGTCTGTAAGGAGTTTGTACGTTCTCCCGTGTCTGCATGGGTTTTCTCCGGGAGCTCCGGTTTCCTCCCACCGTTCAAAACGTACAGGGAGTGCAGTTAATGGGGTATAAATTGGGCAGCTACAGCTTCACAGGCCTCTTACCTTGCTGTATGTCTAAATTTAAATCCTCACTTTGTACAGATGTCCTCTGGTGTTTGCTACTCTCGCCCTGGGAAACTTATGCCTTACATATTCTTGTATCCCTCTATTAAGTCTCCTCTTATGCTTCTTTGTCCCAAAGCCCACTTCCCCCAGCCCAACATGCTGAACACGGAAGCTCCCCACCTTGTCGCCGGTGGAGGGGCAGAGACCTGTTGCTGGGAGTGCGCATTTGGGAGGCTGTTCTCCTTGCTCCCCGAGCTGGTGTCCACCGGGATATCGGGGGAGGTCTGGCTCAGCTTAATGCCAGACTCGGGATAGGACTCCAGGTCCAGGTAAGAACGTTCCGGCATCTCGGGCCCGCAGTCCACTCTCTCGACGGTGAGGTCAGTGAAGTGTGAGTGGTGGTGGTGGAGGTGCTGGTGTGGATGGTGCTGGGAGTCCCGGCGTTGTGGGTTCAGACCCTTGTCCCGCCATGGGATCCAGCACAGCTTCCAGGAGACAAAGAGGGAGACGCCAAGAAGCACGATGCCGCAGAAAGTGACGATCACGGAGAGCAGACTGACCGAGATATCTAAGGGGTGGGAAGCGCAAGAGTTAGCATCAAGGTATTGGGCCAACAAGATATATTATACAGTAGTCCCCCCCATTCATGTTCCAAGACCCCCAGCGGATGTCTGACATTCCAACCCTATATACACTATGTTTTTTTCAAATACATACATACCTATGATCAAGTTTAAGTCGAGAACTTTCACCTTTTCACCTAAAAGAAGCACTTTTTGGCTTCTCTTTGGCATATCCGACTTGCCAGCTTTGGGGCCATTGATAGTGTAGTTGATTTAAGATGATCTGCCCCTTCTGTGGTGGTGGAAAGGAAAATGCCTTCCATTGGCGGACCACGGTTGACTGAAACTGCAGAAAGTGAAACCACGGATGGGGGGAGATGCATTTGGATGTATGGCCCTTTATATCTGATCCATGTCATAGAATCTAACCAGCCAACTCCCTGCCTCTCCTAACTTCATTCACCTCTATCTATCGATGTGTGGTGGAAAGTGGGCAGACCGGCTGCATCACGGTCTGGTATTGGGGCGACACCAATACCCCTGAGTGTAAACCGTTGCAATAGGTAGTGGACACCGCCCAGGACATCACAGGCAAAACCCTTCCCACTCAGAGAACATCTGCGGGGAGCGCTGCCGTCGGAGAGCAGCGGCAATCGTCAAGGATCCACCCCTCCAGGCACACGTTCTGTTCTCGCTGCTGCCATCAGGAAAGAGGTATTGGTGCCACAAGTCTTGAACCACCAGGTTCAGGAATAACTGCTCCCCCTCCACCATCAGACTCCTCAACGACAAACTCAATCAGGGACTTCTGCATGTAATTGATTTTTTTCTCTCTATTGCACAGTCAGTTTATTTACATTTCTTTATTTGTTTTACATGTGTACGTAGAGTACAGTTTTTTTGCATTACCAATATGGTAATTCTGCCTCGCCTGCAGAAAAAAAGAATTTCAGGGTTGTATATACTATGACAATAAATCTGAACCTGAAATCTCTATCAGATCTCCCTCAGTCTCCAACACTCAACAAGCCAAGTCTGCCCAAACTCTCCAGATTCCCTTGACCAGTGGTTTTCAAACTTTTTCTTTCCACTCACATTCCACCTTAAGTAATCCCTGTGCACTCGGTGCTCTGTGGTCAGTAAGGGATTGCTTAAGGTGGGATGTGGGTGGGAAGGGAAAGTTGAGAATCACTGCTCTGGACCCAATTGTTACTGAAATATTTGCCGAGAAAAATTGTCATTGGCCCATTCCCTTTGGAGTTCTGCAACCCTGCACATAACGAGTCAATGAGGGACGATTAAACCAGTGGTTTTTTCAAACATTTTTTTTCCACCCAATCTCGCGGACAGAGCCGAGGTGCTCTCAGTCTGCGCCCAGTCACTCCAATATAAAGGAATCTTAGTCCTAACCCAGTGTAGCTGCAACAAGCTAGGTTAGTGCATCTGTACATCGTACTCATGTCCATGACAATAATCCAATTGCTCTATACTTCTGTACTCTCCTCCCTATGTACATGGATTATTGTAACACTGTTCCCAACACTGGCACTTTAGTTATTTACTTTTGCACTGCTTGCTGTGTGGGTTGACTTGCCTGGATAGCTTGTTTAATGAAACTATTTTAAAAGTGCATCTTGGAGCATTTGACAGTGAAAACACTTACTCCTGTGGACGCTGTAGGGCCTGCTGAGTCTCTCCAGCTATTTTGTGTATTTACTACAATTTCGGTGTCTGCAGACGTTCTTGTTTCACCCCAGACTATACCGGGACTGTACTCACTGAAAGTCAGAAGAATGTGGGGGATCTGAGAAACGTATAAAATGATGAAAGAAATAGATAAAGTGTAAGCCATGGGGTGGGGTTGTTTCCACTGGCAGGCAACACTGGAACTAGGGCATGGATTCGGGGAGTAGATTTAGGATGGAGATGAGGAGGAACGGCTTCTTTCCAGAGACTGGTGAATCTGTGGAATTCTCTGCCAAAGGAATCAGTAGAGACTACCTCATTCAATGACCTTAAGACACAAATAACCAAACTTCATCTGCATGGTATCAGTCCATCCCTTTGTAATTGGAATTTGGACTAACAGACCTCAATCTGTTAAGCTGGGAAATATTTTATCTTCCATTCTTACCTTGAATACTCCAAGGTTGTGTGTTGAGACCCCCTTTTGCATACCCTCTTTACCTCCGACTGCGTTCCTATCTACAGTACACATTTAATAATCAAGTTCGCAGATGACGCCATAGCACTAGGCCTGATTCAAGGGCACACTGAAACGGCCTATAGGGATGAGGTTCAGCACCTGGCCTTGTGGTATGCCAGTAACAACTTGACAGTCAACACTGGGAAGACCAAGGAGATCATGGTGGACTTCAGGCGTGCCAGAAGCCACGCTCTCACGACCCGACTTACATCAATGGAGTTGGCGGTGGAGGGTTTACCGAGCTTTAAATTCCTTGGCGTCCATAATCTCTGAAGATCTCACTTGGTCCCCGAACTCTTTCAATTTTGATTAAAAGGGCACACCTGGGCCTTTATGTTTTTTTTGAGGAAGATCTGCCTCTGTTGGATCTCTACAGATGCTCAATTGGGACCGTGCTGACAGATAGTATTTCGGTGTGGAACGGGAATTGTACTGCACCAGATCGCGAGGTGCTCCTGCGGGGAGTGAAAACTGCCCAATGGATTATTGGCATCCCATTGCCTACCATCGAAAAAATCTGTAGGGAATGATGCCTGAGCAGGGCGAGGAACGCCATCAAAGATGCATCACACCCAAATCATGGATCATTCACTCTTCTCCCATGGGGAGATGCTACAGGAGCCTTCCCTCTCACACCTGTAGAATCAAGAAGAGCTTCTCTTATGAAAGTGTGACTGAATCCCGGTGCTGAATGGCCCTGCACTCACATTGTAAAATCAGTACTTTTTAGCAGTTTGTTGTAGAATAGTGTTGCTGTTGGCTTTAATTGCACATGCCTTATTGCAATGTATACAGCACTTTTTAAATAACTTTTGGTTAGATGCTGGTTGTATTTCATCGGCCGGTTTACTGGTACAATGGCAATGAAGTGAATCTAATCTAATTTTGGTATTGTAGAGGAATTGAGGGCAGCTTGGAACAGAGAGTAAGTCCACGGCCAAATCAGCCATGATCTTATTGGATGGTGTAGCAGGCTCGATGGGCCAAATGGCCTCCTTCTGCTCCTATTTATGTTTGGTGTTTATACTTACTGGGTTTATCTTCAGCATCTCCGGCAGTTTGCTTCGCGATTTTTCCTTCAGCTTTTTAACTCTAAAAGAGAGCCATCCAGATTTATTAGTCTCTCCACGTAACCAGTTCTAATGAGCATCCTTTGGACCATCTCCAAGACCTTGGGCATTCTATCATTACTACTTTCCTGTAAATCGTTCTCCAAGCAAATATCTTGGGTGTGAACTCTTTATGACTGCAATGTACCCATCCCCTTGAGGAAGCCTGTATCTTCTACATCCAGGGCTCTGACACAGCCGTTATGAGGCAAGATTACACAGGCAATAGGAAAACCTTCTCTATAGATGGTGACGACAGATTTGCTCGGCAGTAAATTACCCATAAATCTAAATAGTTTGCCCAAGCTTTTAGGCTGTGTAATAGAACCTAATTTGGTAATTAAAACACTGGTTTGTGCCTTTCAGTAAGGCATGCTACTAAATAATATATAAAATTGCTAATAAATAATAAATTGAACCACACACCTTTAATATTATCTGAGACTTGGTGGTTTCTGAAGTTGCCGCAATCAAAGGCAAGCTGTCAGCCCTGAACGTATTGCTGAGAAATGCAGTCTCAGCCCAACAGCCAGGGTGGCCTGACCTCTGCTTCCAGCCGGAAGTAGACCGCAAAGACCATTCATGCAAAAAAATGTGGGTGACCTTAAGGCCCGCCCAAGCCAGAAGCCTTTTACCTGGGCACTGAGGCTTTAACACGCAGCGCTGAGTTGGGATGCCGGCAGCCTGTTGGTAAACCTGGAACCTTTCAGCCCACACTGCTCAATCATCCTACAACCCCCCCCCCACCCCCCTCCCCGGAACGTTTTGAAAGGTGGGAAGAAACCAGAGCCCCCAGAAGAAGCCCATGAGGTCACAGGGAGAACGTACAAACTCCTTACAGACAGCGCTGGAATCGAACCCTGGTTGCTGGCGCTGTAACGGCACTTACCGCTACTCCAACCGTGCTGCATTCTCCACCAAACCACTACTGGGTTGTAAGCATTCCAATCTAATCGCTTCTTGCTGTAGAATGCTAAAGGCCTCCTTTACGACAGGCTGAGCATTAGAGTGTTTCAGGGGTCTCCTTTCCAGCAGCTCGCAAGGTCTTTGGTGGAGGAGAGGAGGAGGAGGATTCGGAGTCCAGGCTTATCTCAGAAGCTAAGCAGGCTGAGGCCTGGTCAGTCCTTGGAGGGGAGACCACTCAGGAACACCAGGTGCTGTAGGTTTCTGTGAGGGGCACCGGACAAAGTGTCATTCTAAATGGAACTTTTACCTTTATTGTGTGTGGTGGAGGGGAGGGGGGGGGGGGGTTGGTGGAGCTGAGAGAATGTGGGGAAGTGGGAGATAGGATCAGAGGATAGAATCACCTGGCAAAGCACTGGAGGAATGGAGGGAGTTGGGGTGTAAAAGCGGTTGGTGGAACCACCCCAGGTCATGCACATTTCTTCAGACAGAAACCTCTAGCACAAGGTGCTCTATGCTCCCCAAGGAAGGGAATCATCCCACACAATCCCCCCCTGACATTGAAACTGTGCTGGGATCACAACACTCTCTGATATCAGGGGTTCCCTGTTCAAATTTCCTGAGACGTACAAAGCTGTCCAGGAATGGATGTTATTCTGATCCACTCCTGAAGATTCTTCTGCTTATTGCCAAGAATTTGGAATTGAGTTTGCGCGCATAGGTTTGATGCAGCAAAAAGAGGGGGAGGAGGGGGAACGGAGGTGGCTGAGGGTGGCATTGCAGTGGGTCGAGGCTTTAGTTGCACCAGCTCTTCAGTGCACAGTGGCATCCTGCCACTGGAACTGAGCACACCAGCCTGCATAATAAACAGCTCACATCGAGGGAAAGCTGTCTAGCACTGTAATTACACTGAGACTGCACTCTGCAGAGACTGCACGGCATTAGAATCACTGATTACTTACAATGGAGAGAGCCACCTTGACTTCACTGCCTTGGGTCTCAGGGATTCTTAGAGAGGCAATAATCAGGCTTGAGATGAGAATACTGTGCGGCAAACTGTGCTGGAGTGTCTAACTGATATGACAGTCAGCAAATCATGAGTGTGTGTTTGTGTGTGTGCACATGTGCATGTGTGTGTGTGAAAGAGTGTGTGGGTATATGTATGTGTGTGAGTGTGTGCATGTATGTATGTGAGAGTGTGTGTATATGAGAGTGTATATGTGTGTGTGTGAGAGTATGTGTGTGTGAAAGAGAGTGTGTGTGAGAAAGGGTGTGTGTATATGTGTGTGAGTGTGTGAGTGTGTAAGAGAGTGTGTGTGTTTATGTGAGATAGTGTGTGTGTGTGTGTGTGTGTGTGTGTGTGTGTGTGTGTGTGTGTGTGTGTGTGTGTGTGTGTGTGTGTGGGCGTGCGCGCGCGTATCTATCTATGTGCTCCAGAAAGAAGGTGCCTTGTTTGGATCAGGAGGGAATGGAGCCTTTCTTGTGAGGAATGTGAGTTGGATCGGAGAGCCCTTCTCCACCCCACAGCAGTGGTGGGTTTCCAGCCGGCTGGCCAAGTGAGAACGCTGGACAGGAGACCTCCCTCCTCCATGGCATCTCCCAGACACCAGCCTTCATCCAGGAACGGTGGCTGTGTTATACAGGCAGAAGCTGTGTTACACAAACCATACACCGAGCTCAACTCTCAGGAGATTCCAGAGATTATTGAAGATCCAGGTCCAACCTGAGAGAGCTACAAGATCTAGCCAACTGCAAGCACTGGTATGTTGACCAAACCCTCATTAGGGTTAACCCTAGCCCTAGCAACACTCCAGAATAATAAAAGAAATGTTAACTAAGTGGCTGGCAAGCAAGTAAGATGGTGAGATGGCCACGATCACCCTTGATTGATCTCGACAGAAGGATGCCAGAGATTGGCTGGTTACTCAGTGGCAGGGCGCACACTCACCTCTGTAACTCTGGTAAAATAACATCCTCTCTCACTCAGGAATACACACCTTTAGGGAGCTCAGTCCAACTGGATGAATCGATGAAAGGAACACAATACAATTAAATCCCTTGTATCCGATAACCTGAAGGGATTGGTGGATGCCAGTTAAGTGAATGTTCTGGTTGCTTGAGATTGCATGCTGCGCGATTGGCAAACTAACCAATGGGACGTCAATTTTAAACTTTTGGGGTTTTTTTGCCTATTTATTTTACGTAAATTATTTTTGCCAGATGCTTAAGGATGCCTGTTGCTTGATTTCCAGATAACAGGGATTGATGGAAGGGTGAGAAATGGGGAACGGGGAACAGAGAGGACAGGTCTGGAGTAAAACATGAAAATATGCAAACACTGTGGTTGAAGAAAAAACACAATGCTGGAGAAACTCAGCAGGTCCAACAGGGTCCTTTAGGCAGCAAAAGTAAAAAATACAGAACTGACGTTTTGGGCTTGAGCCCAAGGGGTGGGAAAATGTCGGCAGGCGTCCGAACAAAAGGGTAAGGGGGAGGGGAGGTCACAAAGGCAGGAGGTGAGAGGTGGAGAAGGGAGGGAGGGGACAGCAGCAAGCAAGGGGAGGAGGGATGGCTTGGCGAAGGGAGGGAGGAGAACTGGAAATGGGAAGGGAAGCGGGAAGAGGAGAGCAGGTTAGTGGAAAGCAGAAAAGTCAATGTTAATGGCATCTGACTGGAGAGTTCCCAGACGGAAAAATCAGGTGTTGTTCCTCCAATTTACAGGCGGTCTTAGTGGGACAAGACATGAGGCCACGGACAGACATGTGAGCGTGGGAGTGTGGCGCAAAACTGAAATGTTTGCCCATTGGGAGGTGCGGACTGAGCGAGGGTGCTCAGCGAAGCGATCTTCTGATCAGCATCCAGTCCTTCTGATGGATGCCACTTTTCCGAGGGAAAAATGGGGATAGAATCAATTCCAGTCCAGATGATTCTTTTTAAATAAAAGCAACGCTGTATGCAGGGAGCTTCTCAGCAGGGCCCCACTGTATCTTGGAAACCACCTTCATCCTAGAAGTGCCTTACAGCAATGGACAATCACCAGGTAATCATCCACCACTCAATCTGAATTCCATCCGTGTTTCGGGAAAGAGAGCCTTGGCTATCTACCAAGAGAACTGCCAATTAAATCTCCAAGTCCCATCCTTGCCACATGTCCATTACATAATATACAGAATCTCATAACATACACCATTAGCTTAATGATTTTTAACTGAGGCAAATTTTGCTGGCCTTGGGAAAATTCCAGACATGCATATAAGGCTGGCCTCTTACAGAAAACAAGGAAGGCAGATGCAGAATGAATTTTAATTTTTTTTTCCCCAAGACAGGGCCAAATTCCAGCTGTGTGGATCATGTGGAGATGAGAGTTGGAGGGTTGTTCTGCCATCCGAGCTCCCTTGGTGGGGAGATGAAGGTTCGGAAAACTGTCAGAGCTGTGGACTTTACTGGGAGGTGTTAGGTGGAACCCCTGCCCAGAGGACATCCTGCCTTGTAAATCAATTGCAACAAGTTAAGGTTGGCGTCTGTTGTAAAGATGTGTACAGAGTGCCTGTGGCTCGCAGTTAGCAAAGCTACCAGTGTTATGTAACGTGAGATGTTTTATAACCAACAGCCCTTGGATCAGTATTACAAATCTGGGCTCAACTTTACTCCAGCTGTCTGGTAGAATCACAATTTGTTGGCCTGGTGGTCAGCGATTGGGTCCGGACCTAACTGTCTGTCAGGAGCTTGTGCATTCTCCCCGTGTCTGCGTGGGTTTTCTCTGGGGCTCCAGTTTCCTCCCACCGTTCATAAACATACTGTGTAGGTTAATGGGTGTAGTTTGGGCAGCATGTAAGGCCGAATTGGCCTGTTACAGTGCTATACAGCATGTCCTAGCCTACCCTGATAACAGGCTGTGATATGATATGGGACCAGGAGCTATATGGTACAGAGGTTCTCCACCTGATCATCTCAGTGGGAGGGAGGATATTTTCCTTGATTGTAGGGTCATGGATCTATACAGTAGTGAACCAAGCCCAGGAAAACAATTGTCCAGGCTGACCAAATTGGCTACTTGAGCTACTCCTATCTGAGGGAGGGGGTGCGGGGGGTCACCTACTGCATCTTTTGCTCCCATTGTAGTCTCCTCGATATTGGAGGGACCAGGCACTGACTGGGCGAGCACTTCGTTGAGCACCTCGGCTCTGTCCGCCACAATAGCTTGGATCTCCCAGTGGCCACCCATTTCAATTCCTGTCCCATTCCCATGCTGACATGACATTCCATGGTCTCATGCCCTGCCAGACTGAGACCACCTGTAATTTGGAGGAACAGTACCTCATCTTCCATCTGGGCTCCCTCCAACCGGATGGCATTAACATCGACTTCTTCGGTTTCCATTAAGAAACCCCCCCACCCCCCGCCCTTCCACTTTCTCATCTCCTTCCCTCTAGTTCTGTCCCTCTTTTTCTCTCTCTCTCCCCCCTCTGTTCCCTTTCACAAAATCAATTCTCACCTCTTCTTATCATCTTTCCGGGTGGCACAGTTGGCACAGTGGTTTGCACAACGTTGTTACACTGCCAGCGATCAGGACCCAGGGTTCGAATCCCATGCTCTCTGTAAGGAGTTTGTACGATCTCCCCATACCTCTGTGGGTTTCCACCGGGGGCTCCAGTTTCCTCCCACCGTTCAAAACATATCGGAGGTTAATTGGTTGGCATGAGCTTGAGGGCCGAAATAGCTTGTGACTATGCTGTCCATTTAAATTTATATATCCAATGAACATATTTTGGCTGTCAGTCTGGTCTCCTCCCCTTTCCATTTTTTCCCCTTAATCTCTCATCTTTCATTAAGATTTTTGCCTGATTTTTGATGAAGGGCTCAGGCCCGAAATGTCTGAAATTAATCTTTACCTCCTATGGACACTGTGAGACCAGCTGAGTTCCTCCAACATTTCTGTATTGACTCTTATCTGCCATTGTCCCACATCCCTCTAAACTTTCCTACCAGTCTAAATGTCTTTTAAACATGGTAACCATCCCTTCCTCCACCACTTCCTCTGGCAGACTGTGGTGCTACACCGCCGGCCTACTGCAGGGGGCAACCTCTGCACCTGCAGGAGTGTATTGCCGGCCTACTGCAGGGGACAACCTCTGTACCTGCAGGAGTGTACCGCCAGCCTACTGCAGGGGGCAACCTCTGTACATGCAGGAGTGTACCGCTGGCCTACTGCAGGGGACAACCTCTGTGTCTGCAGGAGTGTACTGCCAGCCTACTGCAGGGGACAACCTCTGTGCCTGCAGGAGTGTACTGCCAGCCTACTGCAGGGGGCAACCTCTGTACATGCAGGAGTGTACTGCTGGCCTACTGCAGGGGACAACCTCTGTGCCTGCAGGAGTGTACTGTCAGCCTACTGCAGGGGACAACCTCTGTGCCTGCAGGAGTGTACTGTCAGCCTACTGCAGGGGACAACCTCTGTGCCTGCAGGAGTGTACTGTCAGCCTACTGCAGGGGACAACCTCTGTACCTGCAGGAGTGTACTGCCAGCCTACTGCAGGGGGCAACCTCTGTACATGCAGGAGTGTACCGCTGGCCTACTGCAGGGGACAACCTCTGTGTCTGCAGGAGTGTACTGCCAGCCTACTGCAGGGGACAACCTCTGTGCCTGCAGGAGTGTACTGCCAGCCTACTGCAGGGGGCAACCTCTGTACATGCAGGAGTGTACTGCTGGCCTACTGCAGGGGACAACCTCTGTGCCTGCAGGAGTGTACTGTCAGCCTACTGCAGGGGACAACCTCTGTGCCTGCAGGAGTGTACTGTCAGCCTACTGCAGGGGACAACCTCTGTACCTGCAGGAGTGTACCGCTGGCCTACTGCAGAGGACAACCTCTGTGCCTGCAAGAGTGTACCGCTGGCCTACTGCAGGGGACAACCTCTGTGCCTGCAGGAGTGTACTGCCAGCCTACTGCAGGGGGAAACCTCTGTGCCTGAATGAGTATACTGCCGGCCTACTGCAGGGGACAACCTCTGTTCCTGCAGGAGTGTACCGCCGGCCTACTGCAGGGGACAACCTCTGTACATGCAGGAGTGTAAGGGGACAGGACAACACCTGGCCAGCTGTCAATCAGTCGGCCTGAAGGGATCAAGCCCCACCCAGTCAGATGTCAATCACCCTCCGGGATATAAACCTGTGCCGGCCTCCCGAGGCCTCACACAGAGTTGCTGCAGCCACAGCCAGCCTGGCTCTGTGGAGGTTTTTGTGGATTAAAGCCTGTTGTACAGTCTTTATCTTTGTGTGTGTCTGATTCTGGCTAACAGTGCACCACACAACTCATTCCAGACACATCACCCTCTGTGTGACGTGTCCCCTTTTCCCCTCTCATGCTAATTCTTCAGTAGAGCGCACCTTATCTACACCTTTCATCCTTCCCTCTCCAATCACAGAGCCATCGTCCCCTTCCCCCTTGTTTGCTACTGTGCCCTCACTCCCTTATCCTCCTATTACCTCCTGCCTCTGGGACCGTGCTCCTTGCCCAACCCCTCCGTCCCACTATTTTGTTTGGGTGCCTGTCTACATTTTGCTCAGACCTTGATGAAGGCCTCAAGCCCAAAACGTTGGTTATCTTTGCTACGTAAAGCATACTGTTTGACATGCTGAGTTTCTCCAGCATCGTCTCTTTACACCATTCGTCATGTAAATGGGGCCATCACATCACACAGCAAGAAGAACAATGGCCTCAAACACCAGAGACCTGGATTCAAACTGACCTCCAATGCTGTGGGTGGAGTTTGCACATGATCCCGTGGGTTCCCCTTTCCTCCCGCATCCCAAAGTCATACGGGTCGATGGGTTAATGCCTGTGGGTGAGGGGGGGTGTGGTTGATAGAAGTGAGGGGAGAATAAACGGAGATCAGTGAGAACATTCAGGGTTGATGCAGGGAGTGACCGATGGGCAGAAGGGCCTATTTCTATCCTGTGTATCTCCATGACTCCATCACGGGAAGTTCATGAAATAACACGAGTGGGAAGGTTCACAAGCAAACACAGGTAGATTCAGCAAGCACTGAAATGTCTTCTGCCCTCGGTTGTTTGGATATACATCACGGTAACAGGCACTTTTGACCTAATTGCACCCAATTGACCTACAGCCCCCGGAACGTTTTTTTTTTGAACGGCGGGAGAAAACCAGAGCACCCGGAGGAAACCCACACAAACACAGGGAGAACGCACAAACTCCTGACAGACAGCGCGGGATTCAAACCCCGGTCCTGATCGCTGGCGCTGAGAAGACATTGCACTAACCGCTACACTGACCCTAATGCCTCATTTGACCTCCTCTTCTTGCTCAGAGGAAAGAGAGACAATGTGGATTTGTTACAGGAATTGGTAGCTCCAAGACCTGAAGCAACAACAGGGAATCCACCAGGGGAATTTAAATACAATTAATTCAGTCGAATTTGAATATGAAGACAGAAATTAGCAATCTGAAAACCAACAGATAGATACTAGTCTGACTGTTTTATTGCAGAAAAAGAATTACATCCTTTTTCGGACTGTCCTAGTTCTTGGTTCATCCTGAAATGGTCCACTAACCCACTTCTCAGTACAAAGAAGAGCAGGGACCAAGGTGAGATAACATTTCTTTCCACAAAAGATAATAACTTTTTGGAATCCTCTACTCTGTGGACTTGATCCTAGGGTATATTTGCTCGGAAATCTAGGGGCTCTACAGGAGTGTAAGATGGGTGCAGAGAAGGCAGTGAATCAATCATGATTTTAATTGATAGGTACAGCAGTCTGAAGAGTTTCTTATACCCTTAGACCCTGTGACCCTCTCTCCAACAGAGGGACTAGACGCAGATTGGGAGATCGCTTCGCTGAGCACCTTCGCTCTGTCCGCATCAGCGGCAAGGATCTCCCAGCATCCATTTCAATTCTGGTCCCACTCCCAACCTGACATCTCTGTCCACAGCCTCACGTCAAACCAAGACCACCTGTAAACTGGGGGAGCCAACACCTTATTTTCTGTCTGGGCACTCACGGCATTAACGTTGACCTCTCCTGCTTCTGCCAGCCTATTCAATTCCCTGCCCCTCTGCCTTCTTTCCTCCAGCTCTCCATTCCCTTCCCTCTCCATTCACAGAGGCAGCCCACCTCCCCCCTCCCCATTCACTGCTGTGCCCTCTCTCCCTTACCCACCTATTATCTCCTACCTGTGGGACCGTGCTCTTCCCCCTAGCCCTTCCCCCCTGAACCCCCCAACCTTTTGCTCATCCATTCAGAGAAGAAATTCCTCCCAGTCTCAGTCAGAAATGGGTGACCCATTTTATGGAAACAAAGCCCCCCCCCCACCTCCAAGTTCCAGAGGCGATCCTCTCAGCATCGCTTCATTCTCTCTCTCTCTTCCCTTCCCCTCCATCTGCCTTCCTTGTCCTCTATCATAACTCCTTTGCTCTTCCCCCTTTTCCCTCCGTAACTTCTAGCAAAGATTCTCTGTCTGTTATGCACCTTTATCTTTGCACTGTCTGACCTGCTGAGTTTTCCAGCCTTGCATTTTTACTTCAATCTCGGCGTCTGCAAACTTCTGTGTTTTACCCCTGTTTCTTAGCCGTGACGCTCAGAAGGGGATTGGGTATCTTCTTCTAAAGCAGTCCCTTGGAGTTGAGGGGGGGATTGCCTCCATGGAGTTGAAGATGTGTCCGTCATGCTGTATGATTCTATGACCAGGGGGTACTGCTGCCTCTCCATGTATCATTGTCAAATACCAGTTTCCCGAAGGAGGGAGGTCCTGGTCCAAACGAAGGTAAGTTCTGCCCCCTGTCCTGCCACACTATGAGCATAAGGATACACAGATATCTACAACTTTGAAGGGTTGAACAGAGTAAACAAGGAGGGCTTATTGCTTTTAGCAGATAAAACATACATAAATTGAGACTAATGGGTAGAGGAGATGAGGAAGGATTTTCCTCTGAGTCTGACAGAGATGTGGGCTTGCTGTCTGACAGAATGGTGGACTTGGAAACCCATCGTGTTTAAGCAGTTGTGGAAAATGCGTTCAACAGCTGGTGATCTGCCTGATCTGGGCTGGGAGGTTGGGGTGGACTGAATTCATTCATATGACTAGCACAGAACGATGGGCTGAATGGTTTCCTCCCTCCCTCCTGGGTTTTCTATGACTCCGTGCTGCACTCTGACACACTAACCAGATGCACACACACGTGCCCAGCCCCCCCTCCTCAACCCAGCCCCCACCCAGTTGCTCTTCCTCCCCTCCCTCACCCTCCTGAGAAGGAGGGGCAGGGCCACGGCCCGATGGGCCAGGTGGCAGGATGTCATGCGAGAGCGGCCAGGTGGCCATTACCTGTCTCGATGTGGCGTGTGCGGTCTCGATCACGCAGGAGGTAGGAGAACTCGATGCACTTCTCGTTGTTGTGGTTCCCCCGGACACTAAAGCACAGCTCGTTGACCAGCGCCAGCGCGTTCCTGCACAGCTCGTCCTCCCCATCACCTGACATCTTGTCCCAGCATCGCCCCTGCCACGGGCGGCACGCGTGGAGGTGAAGGCAGGAGGCTCCGACGTTGAGCGGCGTCTGCTCTGGGTCTGCCTCCAGCGAGCCCTAACTAAAATGTGGACCTCCTCTGGT
Organism: Narcine bancroftii; assembly: GCF_036971445.1. Lineage (NCBI taxonomy): Eukaryota > Metazoa > Chordata > Chondrichthyes > Torpediniformes > Narcinidae > Narcine > Narcine bancroftii. Next base: position 65,616,602 of record NC_091481.1, read on the forward strand.
AAATCTCAGCCCTCGATCTGCAGTGGCTGATCTGCGAGCTTCAGCGGGAGGAGTCGGTCAGGAGGTCATTCGCACTCTGCTCCTTCCTGAGTCAGAGATCGCGATCCTGGAGAGCGGGTGGGGGTCGGGTCAGGAGCCTCTGGTTACCCTGCAGACACGGGGATCCTGCTTGCTGTGGATGAGCTCCGCCAAGACCTTTCTCATGACCTTGTCGAAGCATGAACGATGGCAAATATTCAGGGGAATTAAACCCCGCTGCCGATCTTACTCCACCTCTCCAGGGAAAGAGCGTGGACATTGAGCGCTGTTCAGTGAACAAGAGGCATCGATAATTCCGAGATCTCTGGCAAGACTCCCTCTGATTTCTTTTCCCATTGATTTCCAGTGGAAGCAGCAAAGTGTTTAAAGGAATGACACATCTCTCTCACAGTTAAAAGTCATCCTGAAGGTGGGCCCTCTGTTTTCCAATCTGCAAGGCAACGTGAAACTCAATGAGGAACAGTGTAAAGGGAAGTACCTTGCTCATTGGCTGCTCTGTTGTCATATAACACCCCAGCTCCCAAATATATCTCAGCCCACCTACACACAGCTCTAATGCAAAAGGTTCAAAAGTAGCAAGTCAGGCAAGGCCAAATTCCTGAGCTGTTGTCACAGGACGGGGCTTGATATCACTGAGGTGGGGAGGAAGGATTCTTCAGAGAGCCCCTGGAAACTCCCTCTGGGATTCGTCATGGCATTAACCCTTTTCCCAAATCTCTCTTTCCTCTGCCCTTTACCATTCTTTTCACCCCTCCTTCCCCAACACCTCACTCTCTGTCATTTTCTTCCACTTGTGTGTCCCCCCTCCCCACCATTCTCCCTCCCCCACCCTATCTCCTTTTCTCTCGCTGCCTCCCTTTCCCCCTCGCGCTCTCTCTCCCTCCCCCCCCCCCCCACCCTCTCCCTCCCTCCCATCGGAACACAAACAGGGACCATTTTGCTCCTAGCACCTGCGCCACCTTTCACTCAGACGGTGGCTGATAAAATGTTGGGCCCCCCTTGCACTTCCCTGCCTGTGGCTGCCATCCTCACCCACAACACTCCAAAGAGCTCCCCCCTTGAACATATTCCACAACTGTCTGGGATAGAGGACTCCAAAAACATCACCACCTTCAGAGAAGAAATTCCTCCCAGTCTCGTTCAGAAATGGGTGACCCATTTTATGGAAGCAAGGCCCTCCTCCTCTTCCCCCCCCCCCCCCCCGGCCCCGAGTTCCAGAGGCGGTCCTCTCAGCATTGCCTCATTCTCTCTCTCTCTCTTCCCTTCCTCTCCGTCTGCCTTCCTTGTCCTCTATCATAACTCCTTTGCTCTTGCCCCCTTTTCTCTCCCTAACTTCTGGCAAAGATTATCCGTCTGTTACGTCTCTTCCTTGGATGCTATTAACCCTTTCTTTGCATATCCAGAGAGCTCCTGTAAGTAATACCCATTCCTCATCCATTCTCTCATCTCTCCCTTGAGAATTCCAAAGGTATTCAGATCAGTAATGAGCTTTTCGTTTTTATTTTATTTCTTGCTCTCAGTGTTAAGACAAAGCACATCAATCACTATGAATGATGATGGGCTCTCACAGACCCCTGGTACATTGGAACTGGAGCTCTCTCTGGATAGATGATGAGATAGCCATAATGAGCAATTCCTTCCCTATTAACCTGATTCCTGTTTTAAATGATCAAGTGTCTCCCTGCACATTAACCCTTTCCCTATACAGATTTATCAGAGATTTAGCACAACCCAGCCTCGGATAGCATTCATTTCTGAGCTAGAGGATTAGGGTTCACACTCCAGATTTGACACCTTAATTGTGGCAGAGAAATAATTGAATTTAATCCTGATTATGATGCATTTTTGAGGTCAGCAATGATAGGACATAGAGAGTGAAGGTGGGACCCACTGTGGAGCTTGATGTTCAAGTCCATAGACCCCCTGGCAGAGTCAGCTCGATAGATAGAACATTACAGAATCAGCCCTTCTCGTCCGTGCCAAACCATTTTTATTTGTCAAGTTGCACTGAACTGCACCCTGTCCATCACCCTCCAATTCGTGTACCTGTTCAAATTCTTAAATGTCAAAACTGAGCTGGCAGCTCGTTCCACACCCCCATGGGGGGAGGGGGGATCTCATTGAAACATTTTGGATTGGAAAATAAGTCTTACGAGGCAAGGTTATCTAGCAGTGCTTGGACTTTTTGGAGCGCAGAAAAGTGAGAGGAAATTTAATAGAGGCCTACAAGATTCTGAGAGGAATAGATAGGGTGGGCGGTCAGCACCTTTTTCCCCAGGGAAACAAGCAGGCCTGAGCCTGCTTAGCTTCTGAGATCGACAAACTCAGGCGCATTCAGGTTATTAGGCTTCGAGAGGGGATCTTATAGAAAGGCACAGATAAGATAAAGGTAGGTTAGTGTTTTTTCATGTGGTGGGGGAGACTAGAACTAGGGGACAAAGCCTCAGGCTTCAAGGTAATAGATTTAGGATGGAGGTAAGGAGGATTCCCAAAGAGTGGTGAATCTGCGGAATTCACTGCCCATTGAAGCAGTGGAGTAAATATATTTTCGACAATGTTGGACAGATTTTTACATAGTAGGGGAATTAATGGATATGGGGAAAAGGGGGGTCGGTGGAGATGAGCCTATTGTCAGATCAGCCATCATCTCATTGAATGGCGGATCAGGCTCTTACTTCTTATGTTCTTAAATTCCACAAATCCATTCCGCACCCCTTCAGAATAGAATCCAGGCTCATTAACTCCCATCCATTCTCTTGCCCTCTATTCCAGGTCGATGTAAATGTCAGCTCTGCCAAAGAGTGGTATTCTTCAACCTTTGGTCTCCAGGGATCTGTGGGTTTGTTTAACGTAGTCGGCAGTAAGGAATACTTAAGGTGGTCCATGAGGTTGGGGGGGTGGAAGAAAAGGTTAAGGGCCACTGCCTTAAAGGAGAGAACACAAGGGTGAGCAGGCATTCCAGTGCAGAGGGAAGGAGCGCTAAAGTGCCTACTACGTTATCCTTTGGATGAGGCTTTAAACCAATGGTTTTCAAACTGCCCCCCTACATGCACATTCCACCTTATGCAATCCCTAGTGCAGTGGTTCTCAAACTCTTTCTTTCCACTCACATCCCACTTTAAGTAATCCCTATGCCATCAGGGCTCTGTGACTACTAAGGTATTGATTAAGGTGGGATGTGAGCGGAAAGGGAAGGTTGAGAACCGCTGCTCTAGACCCAAATATTTTGCTTGAGGAAAATGGTCATTAGCCCATTTGCTTTGGAGTTCTGAAACTGTGCACAAAACGAGTCAATGAGGGACGATTAAACCAGCGGTTTTCAAGCTTTTTCTTTTCACCCACATCCCACCTTAAGCAACCCCTTACAGAGCACCGATGGCATAAGGATTGCATAAGGTGGGATGTGAGTGGAAAGAAAAAGGTTGAGAACCACTGTTTTATAAACCGTGGACTTGCTTGGTAGATGCAGACTGGGTTCCGATCTGAAGGAGAGGTGCTAGTCTATATTTATTTCTCAGGCAGCATCACGAAAGGTTTGATCAGTGATCCTCCAGACCATTAATTGATATTCCCACACTGACCACCATTCAAAGAAGCCCTTTTGGAAATGAGCTGCCTGACCACAAGCCCATTTCCCTTCCTCTATCTCTATATCTTCTCAAGGATTTACTCTGGAGATGTTTTTATATCCTTTGCCATCTCTTTTTGTAGCAAGGATTAAAGTGCATATCTCCCGCAGCCAGTCCCTGTAGTTAATTTGTCTAACTCCTGTGCCTCTCCAATAGGATTCCAGCTCTTTCCCAGGAGTTCATCGAAGCAAGGAAAGTTTAATTTCTCTTAACAGTTTTGGTTTGTTTGTCTCCCTTTCTTAAACATCAGCTCAGCTGCCTCTCAATCTTTAGTTCCGACAAAACCTAAACCAGGTTTAGCTCAGTCAAGCACAGCAACAGTTTCTGCATTGTATTTGGCCCAATCAGTTTGATTTCCCTAGGCACTCTTGTGCACAGAAACCTTAAGCCTTTTCATAGAAGCTCAGCTCTCTGTGCTTTAGTTCAATGGACCAGTCAGTGTTTGCCATGCAGCGCAGTCTATTTTAAAACTGGTGTAAGGAACAAATTATCCCTTGCTTCCTGAAAATAGGTCTACACTTCCCCCTCTCTCTCCTTCTCCCCTCTCCCTGCCCCTCCCTCTCTCTCTCCCCCTCCCCCTCTCTCCTCCTCCCCCCCCCCCTTTCTCCTCCTCCTCCCTCCCCTGTATGCTCATTCCAGTACCACATATCCTTGAGGGCAATGCTGAGAGAGCCCAGCATTGTCAAAGGAGCCACTTTTCGAAGGAGATGCAAACCAAAGAACCTTTGGTTTCTCAGCTGGATGCAGAACATCTCAACCCCCTCCCCCTCACCCCACCAGAGTCCTGGCCTTGACCTAACCCTCCGCCATCATCCCAATAAACCTATGAATCTGGCCGCAGATCCTCTTGTGATATTTCTATGCACAGGTCATTTGCCAAGCTTCCTCTATATCAACAGTAACTGGCCCAAAAATCATTTTGAAGGACCCATTAACATGAGGTCTTTTCTGGGAACAGACATGGTCCCTGATCTGTCCAGATTGACAGGTTCTCCCACGTGTTTATTTTATTATTTTCTTTTCTTTGGCTTGGCTTCGCGGACGAAGATTTATGGAGGGGTATGTCCACGTCTGCTGCAGGCTCGTTGGTGACTGACAAGTCCGATGCGGGACAGGCAGGCACGGTCGCAGCGGTTGCAAGGGAAAATTGGTGGGTTGGGGTTGTTGGGTTTTTCCTCCTTTGTCTTTTGCCAGTGAGGTGGGCTCTGCAATCTTCTTCAAAGGAGGTTGCTGCCCGCCGAACTGTGAGGCGTCAAGATGCACGGTTGGAGGCGATATCAGCCCACTGGCGGTGGTCAATAGACATCAATACTCAGAGGTGACTCCCAGATGTATCAGTTCTGGAGTTGGCTTCTGGTTATATTTTAATATTTAAACACATGGGAGCATGTTCGCCAATATTTACAAGAGGGACCCAGAAGGTTAAACCATTTGGAGGACGTCATTTATGTGCAAGAATGTACATTGGCATGTCAGATGTGTCAATGTCTGCAGGCACGTCTCAGGTGTTAGTCAAGCCACAGTTGCCTGCCAACACTTGCAGATGCCTCAACTGGCCGGGTGTGAATCAGTTTTACAGTTCCCCAGATATGTTAACGCATCTGGTGTGGGCCGGCACACTTAGCGTAGCAGTTAGTGCAGCGCTCTTACAGTACCAGTGACCCAGGTTCAAATCCTGCGCTGTCTGTAAGGAGTTCAAAGGTTCTCCCTGTGTCTGCTCTGGTTTCCTCCCATCCTCCAAAACGTAGCGGGGGTTGTAGGTCGATTGGGTGTAAATAGCCGGAATCGGCTTTTGACGTGCTGTGAATAAATTTAAAAAGACTACTAGGAATTGGTATTTTCAGGGATGAAGTGCCAGGAATGGATCAATATTTACCCACTGGTGATCTTCAGAGGGAGTCAGTTTCCATGGAGGTATCCCAATATTTAAAAGCAGGAGGGGGGTCATCTCAATATATACCAAGATTGCTAATCTTCACCGTTTATAAATGTCACTTTTCTCTTTGGCTTGGCTTCGCGGACGAAGATTTATGGAGGGGGTAAATGTCCACGTTAGCTGCAGGCTCGTTGGTGGCTGACAAGTCCGATGCGGGACAGGCAGACACGGTTGCAGCGGTTGCAGGGGAAAATTGGTTGGTTGGGGTTGGGTGTTGGGTTTTTCCTCCTTTGCCTTTTGTCAGTGAGGTGGGCTCTGCGGTCTTCTTCAAAGGAGGTTGCTGCCCGCCAAACTGTGAGGCGCCAAGATGCACGGTTTGAGGCAATATCAGCCCACTGGCGGTGGTCAATGTGGCAGGCACCAAGAGATTTCTTTAGGCAGTCCTTGTACCTTTTCTTTGGTGCACCTCTGTCACGGTGGCCAGTGGAGAGCTCGCCATATAACACGATCTTGGGAAGGCGATGGTCCTCCATTCTGGAGACGTGACCCACCCAGCGCAGCTGGATCTTCAGCAGCGTGGACTCGATGCTGTCGACCTCTGCCATCTCGAGTACTTCGACGTTAGGGATGAAAGCGCTCCAATTAATGTTGAGGATGGAGCGGAGACAACGCTGGTGGAAGCGTTCTAGGAGCCGTAGGTGATGCCGGTAGAGGACCCATGATTCGGAGCCGAACAGGAGTGTGGGTATGACAACGGCTCTGTATACGCTTATCTTTGTGAGGTTTTTCAGTTGGTTGTTTTTCCAGACTCTTTTGTGTAGTCTTCCAAAGGCGCTATTTGCCTTGGCGAGTCTGTTGTCTATCTCATTGTCGATCCTTGCATCTGATGAAATGGTGCAGCCGAGATAGGTAAACTGGTTGACCGTTTTGAGTTTTGTGTGCCCGATGGAGATGTGGGGGGGCTGGTAGTCATGGTGGGGAGCTGGCTGATGGAGGACCTCAGTTTTCTTCAGGCTGATTTCCAGGCCAAACATTTTGGCAGTTTCCGCAAAACAGGACGTCAAGCGCTGAAGAGCTGGCTCTGAATGGGCAACTAAAGCGGCATCGTCTGCAAAGAGTAGTTCACGGACAAGTTTCTCTTGTGTCTTGGTGTGAGCTTGCAGGCGCCTCAGATTGAAGAGACTGCCATCCGTGCGGTACCAGATGTAAACAGCGTCTTCATTGTTGAGGTCTTTCATGGCTTGGTTCAGCATCATGCTGAAGAAGATTGAAAAGAGGGTTGGTGCGAGGACACAGCCTTGCTTCACGCCATTGTTAATGGAGAAGAGTTCAGAGAGCTCATTGCTGTATCTGACCCGACCTTGTTGGTTTTCGTGCAGTTGGATAATCATGTTGAGGAACTTTGGGGGGCGTCCGATGCGCTCTAGTATTTGCCAAAGCCCTTTCCTGCTCACGGTGTCAAAGGCTTTGGTGAGGTCAACAAAGGTGATGTAGAGTCCTTTGTTTTGTTCTCTGCACTTTTCTTGGAGCTGTCTGAGGGCAAAGACCATGTCAGTAGTTCCTCTGTTTGCACGAAAGCCGCACTGTGATTCTGGGAGAATATTCTCAGCGACACTAGGTATTATTCTATTTAGGAGAATCCTAGCGAAGATTTTGCCTGCAATGGAGAGCAGCGTGATTCCCCTGTAGTTTGAGCAGTCTGATTTCTCGCCTTTGTTTTTGTACAGGGTGATGATGGTGGCATCACGAAGGTCCTGAGGCAGTCTTCCTTGGTCCCAACAAAGCTTGAAAAACTCAGGCAGTTTGACATGCAGAGTTTTGCCGCCAGCCTTCCAGACCTCTGGGGGGATTCCATCCATACCTGCTGCTTTGCCACTTTTCAGTTGTTCGATTGCCTTATATGTCTCATCCTGGGTGAGGACCTCATCCAGCTCTAGCCTTAGGGGCTGTTGAGGGAGCTGGAGCAGGGCAGAATCTTGGACTGAGCAGTTGGCACTGAAAAGAGATTGGAAGTGTTCTGACCATCGGTTGAGGATGGAGATCTTGTCGCTGAGGAGGACTTTGCCGTCTGAGCTGCGCAGCGGGCTTTGGACTTGGGGTGAGGGACCGTACACAGCCTTTAGAGCCTCGTAGAAACCCCTGAAGTCGCCAATGTCCACGCTGAGCTGGGTTCGCTTGGCGAGGCTAGTCCACCACTCATTTTAGATCTCCCGGAGTTTGTGCTGAAGATGGCTGCATGCGCGACGGAAGGCTTGTTTCTTCTCTGGACAAGACGGCTTTGTAAGGTGAGCCTGGTGGGCAGCTCGCTTCTTTGCCAGCAGCTCCTGGATTTCCTGGAGGGGAGGCAGGCCCCTCCAGCCCGGGTAAGAAACCTGCATAGGAGAAGGCCACTCCGATATAAAACCTACGACCCAAGGACCTCGCTGCCACGTCCCAGCTTGCTTGGCCACAGCACACGAACTATGGGTGTAAAGGGTGGGGCCAGTACTGCGCGTACTGCACTCCACCTAAAAGCTCCTTTGCGCATGCCCGAGGACAGGTCCACATCCTCCCCCTCCACATCCTCCCCCTCCACGTCCTCCCCCTCCACGTCCTCCCCCTCCACGTCCTCCCCCTCCACGTCCTCCCCCTCAAAAGATGCTCACAAACTCAAGCTAGCATGCTGGAACATCAGAACCATGCTAGACAAGGCTGACAGCCACCGACCTGAACGTCGGTCTGCCCTCATTGCACATGAACTCCTCAGACTTGACATCGACATAGCCGCTCTCAATGAAGTCCGCCTGGCAGATGTAGGCAGCCTCCAAGAACGCGGCACGGGCTACACACTCTACTGGTCTGGCAAGCCTTCTGATGAATGACGCCTATCTGGTGTAGGCTTCATGGTCAAGAACTCCATTGCCTCCAAACTCGAAAACTTCCCGACAGGCCACTCGGACCGAATCATGTCCATGCGACTCCCCCTTCAAAACAAGCGTTGCATCACCCTCATCAGTGTCTATGCTCCAACCCTCCAGGCGGAACCAGCAGAAAAGGACAAGTTCTACACTGACCTGCGCAACCTCATCAAACGCACCCCTACAGCCGACAAGGTTGTCATCCTGGGCGACTTCAACGCTCGTGTCGGCAAAGACTCAGAAACCTGGCCAGGAATCCTGGGCAGCATGGCGTCGGCAAGTGCAACGACAATGGGCGCCTCCTGTTGGAGCTCTGCGCAGAACAGCGGCTTGTCATTACAAACACCCTTTTTCAGCAGAGGGACAGCCTTAAGACCACCTGGATGCATCCCCGATCCAAACACTGGCACCTCCTGGACTACATCCTGGTGCGAGAAAGTGACAAACGAGATGTGCTCCACACCAAGGTCATGCCCAGCGCAGAATGCCACACTGACCACCGGCTGGTTCGCTGCAAGCTCAACCTTCACTTCAAGCCAAAGCTCAGGAACAGTAAAGCCCCCAGAAAGAGGTTCAATGTTGGAAACCTGCAGTCAGACGAAGCGATAGGAAACTTCCAGGCAAACCTCAAAGCAAAGCTCGACGATGCAATCCGCCTCACGGACCCGTCCCCTGAAACCCTCTGGGATCAGTTGAAAACTACCATACTGCAATCCACTGAAGAGGTACTGGGCTTCTCCTCCAGGAAAAACAAGGACTTGTTCGACGAAAACAGCCAGGAAAAAATTATAAATGTACAGGTGGGAGAATGGGGCTAAAAAAAGGGGGAGGTCTTATGCACTGATCCACCCTTTAGCGGGTGGTTAAGTTCCAATCGTGCTGCCATGGAGATGAGTCTCGTCATCATGTAAAAGGGTGCCTCGTGGCTCCCATTGGTGACCCCACCTCCACCTGCCTCAGGGCGTCTCCTGCTGGCAAAGTGCGCACTCACTCCCCACCCTCTCAGTAGTAGGCGTGTGCTCAGAGGAGCTCAGCAAGGTTCAACAGCTGGTGTATTATTAGATGACTTCATCCCAGAGTACACACAAAACAGAAGCTGCAGAGAAGCTCCATTCTCTCTTCCTGCGACCATCTGACCTTCTGATAGGAAATCAGCCACAAGACAGCCCTCTCGGCTAAACACTGTTAGCGCTGAGATATTCTTTCCTTTCCTACTAATTGAACTCACAAATAACTCCCTTTTGTACCTTTCTCCTGTTCGCTGTGGCAGGGCCAGTACAGCTGCCCTGTCACACCTCCAGTGATGCAAGCTCAGCCCTGCCCTCTGGTTATATCTGTGTCTGTGGAGTTTACACGTGTGACCATGTGGGTTTACACCATGGAATATTACAGCCCAGTACAGGCCCTTCGGCCCACGATGTTGTGCTGACTTGAGTAAACACACAGGCCACCAGTGACTCGAGGCGAGGACCCATGCGGGCTGCAGGCTACTGACCACTTGCGGTTAAAGGACTGCTGAAAGGGTATCGGAAACGAGCTGCGAGGGAGAGCCGACGGCGCTAAGGGCTTCCTGATTACGTCAGAGGTTCGGATCTGGAGCTCGGGCTGCCGATAGTTGCCGTGTGGCTGCGGAGGCTGAGGGAAGCACTGGAGGCAAATCCATGGAGTGACTCCGGGGGGAACGCTCTTTTGATTCTCTTTCTTTGACTGTAAGAGGCGCCGGGCAATTTCTGCTGATGTTGGAAATAAAGGAAATTCCATGTAATATTTCATTGTCTGTTTTATTACATGACAATAAAAGAATTTTGAAGCTACCTCACACCATAATCCTATATTTCTCTGTGCCTGTTTAAGAGGCTTTTAAATGTCCCTATTGTTTCAGCATCTTCCACCGCCCCTGGCAAGGCATTCCAGGCACAAACAACCTTCTTTGTAAAAAGACCTACCCTGACATCTCCCCTCACCTTGTACAGATGTCCTCTGGGGTTTGCTACTGTCCCTGCTGAGAAAAATGTGCTGGCTGTCCACCCTTTCATTTCTCCAAAATTTCCTATCCAGGCCGTGTTTCTGCCAGGCCATCCAGTTTCCTCCCACACATGTGCAGGTTGATGAAGTAAGCACCTGGTTGTGGAGGTGGAATCTGTAGCATTGATGGGAGTATTTTTTTTTAATTTTTAGACATGCAGCAGGCCCTTTTGGCCCACGAGCCTCCATTTAACCCTTTTACATTTGGAAGGGAGGGAGGAAACCGAAGCACCTGGAGGAAACCCACACAGACACGGGGAGAACGTACAAACTCCTTACAAACAGCACCAGATTCGACACCGACGCTGTAACAGCGTGGCGCTGACCGCCACACTAATGGTCCCACCTTTATGAGAAGAGTAAAACAAGTTAGGACAAGGCAAATGTGAAAACAGAAGTTGCTGACTGACGTCAGAAGATCACAGGATGTAGGAGCAGAGGTCGGCCCATTAGCCTATCGAGTCTGCCCCACCATTCGCCCACTCAGCCCCACTCCTCGGCCTTCTCCCCATTACCCTTGATGCCCTAACTAATCAAACACCTGTCAATCTCTGCCTTAAATACACCCAACGACCTCGTTTCCACTAACAAGTTCCACAGACCCACGACCCTCTGACTGAAGACAGTTTTCCACATCTCTGTTTTAAATTGACCACCTTTTATCCTGAAGTTGTGCCCTCTTGTCCTAGAATCACCAAATGTGGGAAACATCCTTACCACACCTACTCTATCCAGGCCTTTCTGCATTCGAAATGCCTCTGAGTCCCCACTCATTGTTCTTTACTCCAACGAGTATAGTCCAAGAGCCTCATCTGCTAACCCTTTCATTCCTGGTATCATTCCAGTAAACCTTCTCTGAACCCTCTCCAATGTCAGCATGTCTTCTCTCAACTAGACGAAGCTGAGCACCAGAGAGCCACTTCTGTGCTATTTCTCTCAGTGTAATTCTGATTATTAAAACACCGTCAGTGTGGTTACAGAGCAAAACGTGACAAGGAGGTTGGACACAGCAGGTCAAGGTGAGGAGTTGCCACAGGGTGGTTGTTGAGAGGACATTTTCTTTTGTAGGGAACCTAGATCTGGTTATAAAGGGTCACCCATTTAAAAACGAGACAATGCAAAATATTTTCCCACAAAAGGTTGCGGGTTTTTGGAACCTCTTCAAGATAGAATGGAGGTTGAGTCTTTTTTAAGGCAGAGGTAGAATTATTTTTTTAATCACCCTCAGTACTGGTTAAAATTGGCCTCTGCACCCCTCTCTGCAACTGGACTTCCTCATCGGAAGGCCACAGTCACTGTGAATCGGAAACAATGTCTCTTCCTCACCGACAATCAACTTGAGCTCACCTCAAGGACACGTGCTAAGCCCACTGCTCTACTCACTCTACACCCGTGACTGTGTGGCCAGGCGCAATTCCGACGGCAGCTACAAATTTGTTGATGGCACCGTGGTCATCAGCAGAATCACAGATGGCAACGAGGAATTATACAGTAGGGAGAGAGATCACACCAACAACCTAGCACTCCACGTTAGGAAATCCAAGGAGATGATTGTGGACTTCAGGAGAAAATAAGAACTCAGACCAGTCCTTATCGAGGACTCAGCAACGGAAAGGGTCAAGAACCTCAAATTCCTGGGTGTCAACATCGCTGAAGGTCTCCCCTGAAGCCTCCATGTCAACGCTAACATGAAGACTTGCCAGTGGCTATACCTCGTGAAGAATTCGAGGAGATTTGATATGTCACCGAAAACTTGCAAATTTCTACAAGTGTTCCACGGAGAGCATTCTGAATGGTATGGAGGTATTGATTCACACAGGGCAGGGAAAGACTACACAGAGCTGTGAACTCGGCCTGCGACATCACGGGCATCAGCCTTCACTCCATTGAGGACATCTACAAGAGGTGTCTTAAGAAAGCAGCCTCTTATCCTGAAGGACCCCAACTCGGCCTGCGACATCACGGGCATCAGCCTTCACTCCATTGAGGACATCTACAAGAGGTGTCTTAAGAAAGCAGCCTCTTATCCTGAAGGACCCCCTTTCCCCCCTCCCCACAATCACCCAGGCCATGCCCTCTTCACTCTGCTCCCATCAGGAAGGAGGACCCGGAGCCTGAAGACAAGCACCCAGCGGCAGAAGGACGGCTTCTTCCCCTGTGCCATCCGGTTCCCGAATGGTCACAGAACCTTAGTTTCTCTTCTCTTATACTAATTTATTTTCAAAATATATAGAAAAACTGCGAGACAGCAGCAAAACATTAAATTTCATGATGTGTTTGTTTTGATTGTGATAGATTACTGCTTTGAGTCATGAAAATGGAATCAAGGTTACAATCAGAACAGTATCAAAACACAAAGGTCTCGTTGAAGTCAAAACACGAGGCTGGAGAAACTCAGCAGGCCAGACACTGTCCTTTATGTAGCAAAATCTGCTGAGTTTCTCCAGCCTCCTGTTTTTACAATCATTCTACCCTGTCAACAGCTTTCTCTGCGTCAAAAGCAACCGCCACTGTTGGAGTCTTCTTTCCTTGTACTGCATGGATTAAGTTAATAAACTTAGAGATATTGTCCATTGTTTGTCTTTTCTTAATAAATCCAGTTTCGTCAAGTTTTACTATTTTTGGTACACAGACAGCCAATCTGTTTGCTCATAGTTTTGCTATTATCTGATTCCACCTGCATTGAATTCGCCCATCCTTATTGAATGAAGATCTACCGGGACCAATGCTTGAAGAGGGTGCACAAAATCAGTGAACCGGTGCGGACTCGAAAGGCTAACAGGGCCTGTTTCCGCTCCGTAAATGGTTATATGGTTATATCAGCTAAGAATGAAGTGGGGGGAGGGGTGGTTTACTCCTTCTCTGGGCAGGGGCCAAGCTGTTGCATTGACGACATCTGATGAGAACAGCTTGGACATTGCTTGGACGAATCACAAAGCCCCAACTTGACCTTCTGCCTCAGGGGAACGTTCCCACAGACCTCAAACCATGTTATTGTCATCGTCAGGAATTCATGGGATAACAAGGCTCCCCTGCCACCAGACTGGCCTCGGGGTGTGACCTGCAGATGTGTGAGCTCCCGACACTGCCCACTCATTGTAAACATGGGGCGTCAATTTTCTCCCGACTCCACCATGCTGCACCTGCCCAATGCCAGCCCTGACCTCCAGACCTCCTCTTCCCCACCAGAACACAGTCCTGCTCCTTTCTTTCTGCATCCCCACTACACGCACACATGCACAATATTAGCCCCTTTTCCACTGGCATCCCAGTGAATTGGTCGGGCAGTGTCCAGGGAAGGGAAGCCCTTTGTGCTGTTTCCACTGGACCACCCTTAACTAGGACACTAATTGTTTTTCCACTGAACACAACTCATCCCCGGGGATCGGAGCATTCTACCTTCAACTGGAAACAGGTAACTTTCTGCTGTCTCTTTTCCACTAGTTTTATCAGCAAACGCCAGAGATACGAGTTAGGGGTAGAGGTGGTTAATACCTGGCGTGAAATGACATCATTTGATGCCATTGTTCAGACAGTGTTCCTTTTCCACTGGACCCTGGCCCAGTAATTCTCAGTTAACAATGTGCCAGTGGAAAAGGGGCTTCTTTTCTTTGGCTTGGCTTTGCGGACGAAGATTTATGGAGGGGTATGTCCACGTCTGCTGCAGGCTCGTTGGTGACTGACAAGTCTGATGCAGGACAGGCAGGCACGGTTGCAGCGGTTGCAAGGGAAAATTGGTTGCTTGGACCACACATTCCACACTCACACACAAGAATGGAAATGCTGATTTCCGAAATGCAAGTAAAGTGTAAATGTAGAACACACTTGCTCCAGTAACCTTTGTGGTTCCTCTAAATGCTTCAGAAAAGCTCAACCACCCAAAATCTGAAGATACAGGTAGGGCTGAGAAGTGGCAGATGGAGTTCAATCCAGAGAAGTGGGAGGTGGTGCTTTTTGGAAGGACAATCTCCAAGGCAGAGTACAAAGTTAATGGCAGGGTTCTTGGTCATGTGGAAGAGCAGAGGGATCTGGAGGGGGGTGGGGGGGTCCCATATCCACAGATCCCTGAAAGTTGGCTCACAGGCAGACAGGGTAGTTAAGAAATTTTATGGCGTGTTGGCTTTCATAAGGGACTGAGTTTAGGCACTGCAAGGTAATGATCCAGCTCCACAAAACTCTGGTTAGATCACACTTGGTCATTGTGCAGTTCTGGTCACCTCATTATAGGAAAGACGTGGAAGCTTTGGCGGGGGGGGGGGGGGGGCAGAGGAGATTAACCCAGATGATACCTGATATACCTAGTATGCATTCTGAGCAGAAATTAGGGAACTTTACTCTTTGGAGAGAAGGAGAATGAAAGGACACATGACGGAGGTGTACAAGATATTAAGAGGAATAGCCCCTCCTTCCCAGGGCACCTCTGCTCAATATAAGAGGGCGTGGCTTTAAGGTCATGGGTGGGAAGTTGATATGAGCAGAAGGTTTTTTTTTTACCCAGAGAGTGGCTCCTGGGGTCAGGTGCATCGGTGAAATTCAAGAGACGACCAGACAAGCACATGGAGGAATTTAAAGTGGAGGATTACATAGGAGGAAGGGTCTAAAGGTCGGCACCACATTGTGGGCCGAAAGGCCTGCACGGTTCGAAGGACAATCAGATGACAGTAAACTCGACTTGACTGACCGAAATTAGTCAGACTTTCGGAGTCACTTTGCAACATTTCATTTCAAGAGGAGATTCCGAACTGGGACCAGATTCAGACCCCGTACAACTTCAACTCTCCAGCTTCCTCAAAAGAAAAACAAAGTTGCATTTAATGACTTTTGACTTTCTTAGCATCAAATTATTCTAATCCAACAGGAAACGACTGCGCTGCCGGAGACACCGTATTGCCAATACTGCTGCAGACCTGGGAGAGCGGAGAAACAGCACTGCTCCGATGGGTCCAACTGCCTGGTCTTAATGCCGGCGGCTCCGCACAGGTGACTAACGGCCAGTTAAAGGAACCAATGGCGTTTCTCAACTAAAATCCTGCACCAAGATGGCAGCCGCAGACTCCGAAGCAGCGGACTGGTGCAGGATACCTGAAACGGGAAGAACACAGACCCCCACCCCGTTATGAAGGAGGTGACCCTGTAGGACCATGACCACGGCGCAGACCAGTGAGGGCTCAGCGGCTGAGGGAGCCCAGCAGGCTGCGAGAAACTTGTGGGTGGGGTGGGGGGGGGGGGTCCCGCACGGGCTGAGGGCTGATGGGGTTGGCTCATGCATCAGGCTGTGTGGCTACAGAGACTGCGGGAGGCACCGGAGGCAAATCCACGGACACTCGGTGTCTCTGAAAGGACTCTCTTTTCTCTCTTAGTGTAAAGAGGGCTGCATGACACTAATGGCAACCCTTTGACTGCCTTATGACAGAGGCAATTTTGTCTATTACTACGTTTCGTCCGATTACATGACAATAAAGGAATCTTGAATCTTAACGATAAAGGTAGTTCTCCCTTTAGTACCATGTAAGGTAGGAGATGAAGGAACAAAACTGTACGCAAATAATTCCGCAAACATCAGCGTGATAAGAACCTCATTGGTCTGATGTGGAAGGGAGGAGCGGAGGGGGCGAGGGAGGGCAGAATGGGGGGCAGAGGCAGACAACGGGTGGAAGGGGCAAGGGGAGCAGAGGAGGGAAGGGGCAGAGGAGAAGTAGAGGCAGGGGAGGAGAGGGGAGGGGTGAGGAGGGAGGGGAAGGGGTGAGGGAGGGGGTGGGGAGGAGGGGAGGGGGTGGGGAGGAGGGGAGGGGTGTGGAGAAATGGAGGAGGGAAGGGCAGGGGTGTGGGAGAAAGGGAGGAGGGGAAGGGAGGAGGGGAAGGGAGGGGAAGGAGGGGTTGGGGGGAGGAGGGGAGGGGAGGAGGGGAAGGGGTGGGGAGGAGGGGAAGGAGGGGTGGGGGAGGAGGGGGTGGGGATGAGGGGGAGGGTGGGGGGAGGGGTGGGGGGAGGGGTGGGGGAGAAAGGGAGGTGGGGAAGGGGAAGAGGGAAAGGGAGGAGGGGGAGGGACGGGGTGGGGAGGGGTGTGGGAGAAAGGGAGGTGGGAAGGGAGGGGATTGGAAGGAGGGATAAGGGTAGGGGGAGGGATGGGGAGAAGGGAAGGGGTGTGGGAGAAAGAGGGGAGGTGGGAAGGGGAGGGGTGTGGGAGGTAGGGAAGGGGAGGAGGGGGGAAGGGGTAGGGAGGAGAGGGGTGGAGGAGGGGGGAGGAGAGGGGGCAACCCGAAGTGGAAAGTCCTGTGTGCCCCAGAGCCCGTGAGGGCAGCTGCCGCCAAGCAGTGCCCGGCGGCGGGCTGACAGAGGGGATGGGACCGGGAGATTCGCTGCGCCGACAACACTGCAAAATCATACCTGCTCGGTCAAAAGGCTGAGGTCGGATGAAGGGGCCGAGAGCTCGTCCAAGCCGTGCAGAGAGAGCGCCCAGATCCGCTCGCAGTTGTGCCCGCGCCCTGGGTTGTGATCTTCAGTGAGGCTGCGGGCGCATCTGGTTCACCCTGTCCCTCCGCTCCTCCCGTGTGAGCGGCAGTGAGAGTGTGTGGGATCTCCCAGCCACACAGGAAAGGCTCCGCACCGGACTGGACCTGGAGTCCCGAGGTGCATTCACTTTCATTTAATGCTCTCTTCCCTCCCTCTCTCCTCCCTCTCTCCTCCTCTTTCTCACTCCTCCTTTTTCTCTCTCCTCCCTCACTCTTTCCCTCTCTTCTCTCTCCTCCCCATCTCTCCTCTCCCTTTCTCCTATTTCTCTCTCTCTCTCCTCTCCTCCACTTCCATCTCTCCTATTTCTCTTTCTCTCTCTTCTCCCCCTCGCTCTCCTCGGATGATCTTGTGCAGTGCAGATCTCTCTCGTCCCCCCCTCTCCCCGACGCGTCTGATTTCAGGGCAGCTCCTCCTCAGCCCGGTTGCTGCAGTCCCCGCTCACACGGGCGGCCCGAATCTGCCCTGCCGGGGTTTTTTTTTTTTGCACCGCCGCCTTCTCAGCGAAAGCAACGAGAGGCTGGAGCGTCTGAGCGATAACAGCTCGCATCGCTGGGCAGGCAAGCCCCCTCTCCCACCCCAGCGCCCCGTCCCCTCCTGTAATACCCGTCTCGCAGCCTCCCTGGTGCCCGATCCAGATCTGGCTCGGGGATATGGGATTCCACTCGGATGTAATGTGAAAATGCCTTTTTGCGTCTATTCTCCACCCCCCCCCCCCCCCTCAAACACACACACAATTCTTACGGCAATTAATTATTAATTCTGTTCGGTCTTTCCTTCCCTGCTCCTCCGCCTTCCCTGTGCCAGGTTCCCGGTTTCGCTGTGATTCGTGTCCTCAGACACGATGGCCTGCCTGCTGTCCGGAGAGGAGGTAGGTGGGTGGGTGAGTGCTGCTGTGCACCCCGCGGGCTCTCGCTCTCCCCACACGCGACAGAATGTGACTGGAATTCAAAATTCTCCTGGTCGCCTCCTCGCTTCGCATCGGAGAGCTGCTGCCCCCACCCCCCCACTCCACCTCCTCCCCCACGGGGAAGGGTTAATGATGGGTAGTAGAGCTGGCTCAAGGGCGAAGTACAGGGATGCGAGCCGTTCCGAATCTCTCTCTCTCTCATCTCTCCCCCCACCACCTTCCATGCCCTCTCTGCGGTTCAAAAAGGAGAGCGCGAATCAATTCTCCATAGAGAGAGGAGTGATCAATTCCACCATTCACCCTGTGCAGAGAGCGGGGCATTTGTGTTTCTGCATGGATTATGGCCATTTGGGTGCCCACTTTCATCCAGTGGACGTAGTCCCGGCTAGTTCCCACGGGCGGTGAGAATATAAAGGCTCCATTATTGTCACGTAATGCCACATTGAGACATTCTTTAACTTTAAGGCAGGCAGCAGCAATCCTTACAGAAACCCAGAGTACCTGGTGTTCCCAAGCCGTCTCCCCTCAAGTCCTGAGCCTCTTAGCTTCCAAGATCAGACTGCTAAATTCAAGCTATTGGGTGCTAGAACCATCGGAGACTCATATTCAGGAAACTATTTATTTGTGTCGTTGTCTGAATGAATACTTTTCCTGAATGTACATTGTGTGTCTGTGTTATGCCTGGTTGTGCTTTGCACCAAGGACAAGAGAACGTGTTTCAATCAGATGACAATGAACTGACTTGAAGTATCCCTGGCAGCTGTGGGCGGGGGAGGGGGGTGATTCTCCCTGACTTTTTCCCTTTAAACTCATGTTGCCTGAGATATGGACAATTGCTTCAACTTCCATTCCCTCTGAGGAAAGGTTGTCAGAGCTGAGACCTTAACAGCTGCTGGCTGACCCAAAACATCTCTTTGCTTCCTTTAGATCAGTGGTTCTCAACCTTTCCCCTACCCCACCACCACTCATACCACCTTACCAACTCCCCTACCAGCATAGAACATCCATGCATAGGGTTCCACCATCCACACCCAGATGTTACTTCATCTCATCAACCGGCATGTCTTTGGGATTGGGGAGGAAACTCCAGGCTGAAACCAGGCATGGATAGCGAATTTCAGAGACAGCCAGCACCTTCTTCTAGGGGTGAGAGTAGCAAATACCAGAGGACATCTGTACAAGGTGAGGGGCGGAATGTCAGGGGGAAGTTTTTTTTAAATACAGATATGGTTTTTAAACTGCAGGCATGTAACGGCACAATCGTGGGAATTTTGCCTCTACACAGGTTGTCTAAAAAGGAACGTGCAGGAACTTTGAGTCAATTCCTGCCCCATGATTTACCCTGCAGGACCCCTACACTTTTTGGAGAAGCCTGCAGTGTAACTTGTTATTGGTCATCCATGTCCAATCCCCGGGACTGTTGCATTCAGGTACTTGCGGTCTAAAAAAGTGCCCAGTGTCAACGACCACATAGGCAGTCAATATGTTTAATTTTTTTCTGCGAATTTCCCAATATTGCAGTCTAAAATCACAAGACTTTTGGGTGCCTGGAATACCTTCCAGGGTGGTGTTGGAGGCTGGTACAATGGGGCGCATTTAAAGACTTAAACTGGCATATAGATACAAAAAAAATAGGGTTCTGGGTGTGAGGTATGGATGGTTTAGATTGTTGGATAATTATTCAAGACTATTTTATTGTCTTGCAATAAAACAGAAAATGTGACATTGCACAAGATTCCTTTAGTCTACAGTGGTTCTTTCCACTCACATCCCACTTTAAGTATTCCCTATGCCATAGGTGCTCTGTGATTAGTAAGGGATAGCTTAAGGTGGATGTGGGTGGAAAGAAAAAGTTGAAAACCACAGTTTACATTGTACCTAATTGACTCATGATGTGCCGGTTTCATAACTCCAAAGCAAATGGGGCTAATGACAATTTTTCTCAAGCAACATATTTCAGTAACAATTGGGTCTAGAGCAGTGGTTCTCAACCTTCCTTCCCTCACATCTCACCTTAAGCAATCCCTACTAACACAGAGCACTGATGCAGACGGGTTACTTGAAGTGGGACGTGAGTGGAAAGAAAAAGGTTGAGAACCTCCATAAGGCAGTCAAAGATTTGCCATCAGCCTGGCGTCATGCCCCTTACTGTCAGAGAAACAGAAGCAAGGAGAGGACCCCCCCCCCCCCCACCATCCACAGTTGCCGAGTGTCTGCAGATTTGCCTCCAGCACTCCCACAGCCGTGCAGACTTTAGCCTAAAGATGAAGATGGCGTGTGCCTTGCGAGGCTCAGTGTCTTACGGATTTTGGAAAAATAGTGTTAAAATTCTGCTCGTTTTCTGCGTGCTTGTTCGATTTGGCAATGTGAATTATATGTACAGCAAACAGACTCTTCTGGGCAATACAGGTGTGGATTACCTCTCATCTTTGGCCAAATACCTCCGGAGTAAATAAGGTCAGGACACCACAGGCACATATTCAACTACCCCACCCGGAAGGGCCTGGCGCTGGCCAAGACTGTAAGCAAAGACATGCTAGGCTAAGCTAAATCCATTCTGGCCAGAGCTACCGAGCATCTTCCTCGCAAACATTTGGTCTCTGACATCAAGTTGGACAAACTAAGGATTTAGATACTCAACACAAAAAAGACTTATGGGTTGCAACATAATTTTACTTATGAAGGCATGGCTAAACAGCAATGTCCCAAGCAGCATGGTGGAACTGGAAGGGGGCACGGTCTACAGGGCTGATAGAGCAGCAGTAGCGACGGGTAAAAGTAAAGGGGGTGGTTTCTCCATCTACACAAATTGATCATGGTTCACTAACTCGACCATGCTGATACTATTGCTCTATGGATCTGGAATTCATGATTATTAAATGTTGATTTTTTAAAATCAACCATGAGAGTTTACATGTATCATTGCTGTTGTGGTTTATGTACCACCGAACGCTAATGCTAAAATTGTAGTGAAAGACTTCAGTTCTGCTATCAGATGGAGCCTTTATTCTGGCTGGGGACTTTAATCAAGATTTTACCAGAATGTATCATGTGCATGAAGGGAGATAAACCTTAGATCAGGTTTATACAAATGTGCCGATACTTACAAAACCACTGCCCTCCCACACCTGGGATAGTCTGACCATCTTTCACTGTATCGTTCCAGTCGTGTAAAGCCCTCAATGAAGATCTGGCTTGAGGGAGCTGACTTCGTTCTTCAGCATCAATTTCAGCATACAAATTGGAGGCGTGTTTGCCACCCACACTACCGCAGACTCTCAGATTCATATTGATTTATATGCCAATTCTGTCCGCGAGTGTGTGACGGAGAGACATCACAGAAACAAATAACATTTCAAAAATTATGGATGAACAAATATGGAGATTCAGCCTCAGAGCTGGAGACTGGAAGACTTGCAGCTCAGCCAGGACCAACCTGAGGAGGGAACCCTCTCAGGCTAAAACAAGGATCAACTCCTCGGACCCCCTGCACATGTGGCATACAGATCATTACAGGCTACATGCCACCTAGTGCTGCCACCTCCAGCTGGGCTCCCCCTTTCTGAGCAGCTTAATTATTTCTATGCTCGCTTTGATCAAGAGGACCTTCAAAGCAGATTTCCACCTGGCAAACTGCTTCTCTCACTTTCCATCTCTGATGTTTTGGGCCACACTGAGTAGGATTCAGATGATACACCTGGCCACGTGCTCAGAGATTGTGCTGAACATTTGGCTGGGGTCTTCACAGACATTTTCAAACTGACCTTGGCCCAGGCAGTTGTTCCCCTAAGCTTTAAAATTGCCACCATCATGCTAGCCGAAATGTCTCTCCACCACGAGTCTGAATGACTCCCGTCCAGTTGCACTCACCCGATCATTGCCAAGTGCTTTGAGAGACTGGTTCAATCACATTTGAAATCCTGTTGGCAAATCACCCTGGACTCTCAGCAATGTTCCTATCACACCAACAGGTCAACCGAGGATGCCGTTTCCCATGGCACTTCACATGCCCTGACCCTCTTGGACAGCTCCGACTCTGATATCAGGATGCTGTTCATTGACTTTAGTTCGGCATTCAATACTGTGATTCCCTCCAAACTGATCACCAAACTCCACCAGCTTGGCATCAGCTCATCCCTCTCTAACTGGACCTTGGACTTTCTGCTGACAGACCCCAATCTGTTGAGTTCGACAATGTCTTCTCTTCCATTCCCGCCTTGAGCACTGTCGTGCCCCAGGGCTGTGTGCTGAGCCCTCTCCTGCATTCCCTTTTTACCTATGACTACATTCCTGTAAATGATTCTAATTCCATAATCAAGGCCTGATCAGAGGGGATGATGAGATGGCCTACAGGGACAAGGTCCGGCACCTGGCCACATGGTGTGCTAAAAACCTCTTGGTCCTTAACACTCAGAAAACCAGGAGATCATTGTGGACTTCAAGCATGCTGGAAGCCACCCTCATGCCCCTATTTACAGCAATGGAGTTGTAGAGGAGCATGTATTAAGCTTCAAATTCTGACCTCTCACCTGGTCCCTGAAAACCAGATCCAAACCTCTGACATAATCAGGAAGCCTTCGACTCCCTCTCGCATCTCAGATCCGATACCTTCAGCCAGTCTCAAGCCAATTACCTGCAGTCCCTAGAGCAAGTCCCTTGACGTGGGTTCCTCACCTTGAGTTCACAGAAGTCGGCACTACATTGTGGGCCACAGAGCCTGTACTGGGCAGTAATGTTCTACGTTCTAAACCCATATGTAAACTCTACCCACACACACACACACACACACACACACACACACACACACACACACACACACACACACACACACACACACACACACACACACACACACACACACACATGCACGCACAGACATAACCAGAGGTCAAGCTGAACTTGCGCCACTGGATGTGAGGAAGCGCAGATGTTTGAGCCCCGCCATCCACAGTGCTTTGAGGTGTTCTGAACAGGTGAAAGGCACCAGTGGGAGTGCTTGTGCGTTCAGTTGGTTGGAAAGGTAGGTGTATCTCAGCGCTTACAGTGTTCAGAAAAGAAGGCTGTTTTGTCGTGATTTCCCATCGGTGTGTAGCTGGTCAGGTGGAGGTCACAGGAAGAGAGAACGGGTTGTCTCTGCAGCTTTCAAGTGAAGCACCAGCTACTGGACCTTGTTGAACTCCTCTGTGGGCACATCTGCTACTGGAGTGGGGCTGAGTGGGAGAATGATTCAGCTCAGCTCATGATTAGAACTTGATGGGCCAATGGGCCGACTTCTCCTCCTATAATCCAGTGATCTTGTGATAGCTCCTCTAAATGCCTCTTAGACATGGAGAATGTGCCTCATACTCTTGCATTGAGTTCAAGCTATGGGGAAAAGGCAGAATTTGGACTTGATGTGAGCACGATTTAGCTTAGGGTGGATTAGGGGAGCAGACTCGATGGGCCAAATGGCCTACTTCTACTCCTTTATCTAGTGTGTGATCCTCTGCGTCAACAAACGTTCCCTTTAAATCCTTCTTCTCGGTGTAAAACTAGGCTTTGTGAGAGGTTACCTTCCCTTTTCCACGTCCTCTCCACTCTGCCACCATCGGGAAGGAGCCCAGGAGCCTGAAGACGAGCACCCAGCGGCACAAGGACAGCTTCTTCCCCGCTGCCATCCGATTCCTGAATGATCAATGAACCACTGCCTTACATTCCGTGCACAATTATCTTTATAGGAATGTGTAGGATGGTTATAATATGATTGTTTGCTGCCGCAAACACCGAATTTCTTGATAATAAGTTCAAATTCTGAAACCACCATCAGCGTAAGTTGTCTTGTGGTTCACACCTGGAAGGCACAGCCTCTCATTCCAACCTCAGGGCTCCCTCTGGACCGATCGGTGTGACCTGCGGAAGGGATCATGTCCCAAGCAACCCGTACAGCGCAAACAGTTAGTAAAAAACCCAAAGCTGGAGAAACGTAGCTGGTTAAACAATGTATTTTATATAGCAAAGATAACGCATAGGAACAAAATCTAATGAAGGGCTCAAGCCCGAACATTGGTTGTAATCTTTGCTGTGTAAAGTACGTTCGCTGTCTGACCTGCTGAGTTTCTCCAGCTTTTTGTTTTAACTTTAATCGCGGCGTCTGCAGACTTGCATGTTTTACTCCAAATAAGCTCAGGTTTATGGGTCTGCAACAAGGGTTTATCAGTGGGCGTTTAATGGATCACGTCTCAGCGAAGCAACTGCAGTGTGGAGCTTGGTCCTCTGTGACAAAGTGATGTCAAACTCAAAAGAAGTGAGTAATGGGGAGTCTGGAAGGAATCTTCACCTTCTATTAAAGTTAGGTGTTGCTCCACACTTCATTTAGCAGCTCAGATGATGAGGTGGGGACAGAATCTGCGCTGAAAATAGAAGCAAGGCAAAAAGAAGAAGTGATAAAGTGACAGCAAGTTCAGCTCTGAAACACACACAGCTGAAACACAGGGTCCGCTCCCCCATTGCACCACACTCCCAGGGCAAGTACAGCCCAGATCAGACACAGGGTCCGTTCCCTACTGCACACTCCCAGGACAAGTACAGTCCAGATCAGACACAGGGTCCGCTCCCCATTGCACCACACTCCCAGGGCAAGTACAGCCCAGATCAGACACAGGGTCCGTTCCCTACTGCACACTCCCAGGACAAGTACAGCCCAGATCAGACACAGGGTCCGCTCCCCCATTGCACCACACTCCAGGGCAAGTACAGCCCAGATCAGACACAGGGTCCGTTCCTACTGCACACTCCAGGGCAAGTACAGCCCAGATCAGACACAGGGTCCGTTCCCTGCTGCACACTCCCAGGGCAAGTACAGCCCAGATCAGACACAGGGTCCGTTTCCCCATTGCACCACACTCCCAGGGCAAGTACAGCCCAGATCAGACACAGGGTCCGTTCCCTGCTGCACACTCCAGGCAAGTACAGCCCAGATCAGACACAGGGTCCGTTCCCCCATTGCACCACACTCCCAGGGCAAGTACAGCCCAGATCAGACACAGGGTCCGTTCCCTGCTGCACACTCCCAGGGCAAGTACAGCCCAGATCAGACACAGGGTCCGTTCCCTACTGCACACTCCCAGGGCAAGTACAGCCCAGATCAGACACAGGGTCCATTCCCGACCATTATGTCAACCTTCTGCAGGACCTCTATCGAGAGCGTCTTGGCCGACTGCATCAGTGTGGCTACGGTTGATGCAGAGAAATGGATCAGAGGTCAATCCACAGGACCATGTGTGGCAGAGGATCACTGGAGTCTCCCTCCCACCCCCCCCCCCCCACCCCCCCTCCCACCCCAATCAACATGATCGACTGGGATCGTCTGAAGAGACGCGCAAAATAATTGAGGACCCCTTCCACCCTGCACAAAGCATCTTTCAGCTGCTCCTGTCGGAGACAGAGATCCAGGAGGATCAGAGCCAACTCCACCAGGCTGAGGAACAGCTTCTTCCCACAGGCAGTGAGAACAGTGAACGACCAAAGGAACTGCTCACACTAACCATCTCATATTTATGAAACAAAATGTATTTATTTGTTTATAGAGATGAATACTTGTCCTGTCTGCATGTGTGTTAAGTCTGGTTGTGTGTCTGCGTGTTTCTCACCGAGGAGCGGAGGACACGGTTTCGTCAGGTTGTACTTGTACAATCAGATGACCATAACTTGACTTAATAATCCTCTGAGTTACAGGAATTGGGGTTGGGGGCCAGGGTTGTAAAAAGTGGCTAATAAAACCGCTCTCTTTCCTCCCAAATTCAGCAAGTCAAAAGTTAAAGGGTTAAGTTCAAGTGAGGTGTATCTGCTATTTTCCAATTTTGACACCGAAGGAGGCCATTTGGCCCAACAGCTTCATTCTCCCTTGCCTGCAACGTTCTCACCTGCCCACCAACTCCCTTTCCACACAGACAACCACTTACAGCGTCCAGTCGACCAACCACACGGCTTTGGGTTGTGCGAGAAAGACTCCGCACAGACAGCGCCGGTGTTTGGGATCGAACCGGAGAGTGACAGTTGCAGTCACCGTCTCGGTGCTCAGAGACAAATGTGTGAACTCCAGGACCACTGGACTCCTGCATTGGTTGTAGCTTGGTGGGCGATGTGTGGCTGTGAGTGAGGTCCAATCTCCCCAAGTTCCCTTCAGCAGGTTGCTACATTGCAAACTTTTTTAAAAACCAAAAATAGACTTGATTCGCATAAATTATTTTACAAAAGGAAAATCGTTCAAAGTCTCTTCCCGCCCTTCGTTTTGTATCTGTACATTGTTCCATTGCCCACCCCTGTGGCACTGACTCCCCCCTCTCTGTTGGATGCGGGGGCTTCCCCTCGGTCTCAGCCCCTCAGTGCCCGGTAATGGGAGGTCTCTGGACTGCAGTCCTGTCCTTCCCCACAGCACCCTCACGCTGGCTGCACCAAGCCTCAGCACGTCCTCCTGCAGGCCGGGAATGTGCCGGTCGGCAGCGTTCCTCTCACCGACGTCTCCGTTTGCTGAAAGACCTAACAGGTTTCGACTACATTGCAAACGCCACACAGAATTAAGCCCACAGAGGCAGAGGGAATAATGTCCCACCTAACATTCCTGCTGTACACAGCCCCACCACTACCCACTTAACCAAGAAAACTGCAGAAAACCACTTTTGTTGTCATGACAACTGCTTCAAGGACTTTGTGTCTCTGTTCTCTCTCTCTCTCCCCCCCTTTCCCCCCATCTCCCCTTTTCCTCTCCCTCTCTCCCTTTTCCCCTCCCTCTGTTCTCCTCCCCTCCCTCTCCCCTTTTCCTCTCTCCTCTCCTTCCGCTCTCCTTTTCTCTCCCCTTCCTCTGTTCTCCTCCCTTTCCCTCCCTCCTCTCCCCTTTCCCCCTCCTCTGTTCTCCTTCTCCCTCCCCTTGCTTTCCCTTCTCCCTCCCCTTTTCCTCTCCCTCCACTCCTTTCCCCTCTCTCCCTCTCCCTTCACCCTGTGGAGGTGGAAGGCAAAAGGTGGGGCATCCTGGCTGCATCTGTTTCTGTCTGTTTTGAGCTTGTTGTTGCTGGGAGCTCAGGATGGGGAGATGTATTCATCAGAATCCCCTCTACCATCATTTTTGGTTCAGTGGGAAAAGGGGGCGGGGCTCCCTCCAACCGGATGGCATTAACAGTTTCTGTTAGAAACTCCAACCCCACCTTCCCCATCGTTCCACTGTCTTTTCCCCCCTCTCTCTCTCTTCCCTTTATCTCCTTTCACAGAGCCAAAATTAATTCTCACCTCCTCTTATCATGTCCAATTAACATCTCTTATCTGTTGGTCTGGACCCCTCCCCCTCTCATTCTTCCCATTTCCCTCTGCCTTCCTGTACAGATGGCTGGCTCTTTTTTAAACTCAACCCTTGAGGATGGCTCAGGCCCGAAATGTCGATGATATATCTTTACCTCCTATGGACACCGAGAGACCTCCAGCATCTCTCATATTCTGGTTGGCTGCCGGTTCCTAGCGGTGTTCCGCAGGGGCCAGTGTTGGGGGCCACTTTGTTGTATATAAATGAGTTAGATTATGGAATGAATGGCTTTGTGGCCAAATTTTCAGGTGATGTGAAGGTGGAGAAGCAGGTCGTGTTGAGGAAAAAGGGAGGCTGCTGAAGGATTTTGACGGGCGAGGCCGACCTCTTCATTTTTAATTTAAACAGAGAACATGGTAACAGGCCATTCTGGCCAATGAGTCCATACAGGGTGTGTAGGTTAATTGGGATTGAAGGGTGTCCACTTAGAACAGAGGTGCAGAGGAATTTCTTCAGGAAGAGGGTGGCGAATCTGTGGAATTTGTTGCACAGGCGAATGTGGAGGCCAGGTCATCAGGTGTATTTAAAGCAGAGATTGACAGTTTCTTGATTAGCCAGAGCATCAAAGATTATGGGGAGAAGGCCGGGCAGTGGGGCTGAGTGGGGAAATGGATTAAATGGTGGTGCAGACTTGATGGGCTGAATGGCTTATTCCTACTCCGTGTCTTATGGTCTGAACCTGTGTGTGTTTACATTGTTACACAGCTCAGAAGATTTATTCACCAACAAAATCAGATGCAAAACAAAATAAATCTTTTATTTCTCTGATGCTTTTCACTTCTTTCATGATGGCCCAGCCCTCAAAGAGAGAGAGAGAGATGTGGGGGAAGTTGAGGGGGTAGAGAGAGGGAGGGAAGTGATATGGGGAAGAGGAGAGAGAGGGAGGAAGCGGGGAGAGAAGGGTAAGGGGAGAGAGGGGAGGAGGAGAAAGGGGGAAGAGAGGGGCAGAGGAGGGAGAGCAGAGAGAAAAAGAGGAAAGAGAGAGAGGGAGAGATATAGGGGAGGGGACAGAGGTGAGGGGGAGAGAAGATGGGGAGAGAGGGAAGTGATATGGGGAAGAGGAGAGAGGGAGGAATGGGAGAAGGGAAGAGAGTGAGGAGACAGGGGAGGGGGAGAGAGGGGGGAGAGAGGGGAGGGGCAGAGGAGGGAGAGAGAGCAGAGAGAGGGGGAGATGGGGAGAGGGGGCAGAGGGAGAGAGGAGAGAGGGGTAGAAAGGGGGCAGATGAGGAAGAGAGAAAGGGGAGAGAGAGGGAATGAAAGAGAGTAAGAGAAAAAAGAGAGTCCATCCAGTGTACTTGGACAGTGTGAGTCTCAGAGAGATCTCCAAGCTTCACGGCTTCACTGGTGAATGTGATGCCATTGCCCCACAGCGACCAATGTCAGCCCCATGGCCTGATGTGAAATCACGATTCAATCCCACCATCATCAGTGAGACACTTGTTGTCTCAGATGTGAACAGCTCTTGAAAGCACAACGTGTGGACCTGACCTTGACTCATTTCAGGCAGGGGCCCTCCCCGGCTCAGTGGGTTGAGCCACTGCCCCGCAGCTCCAGTGACCTGAGCTTAATCCCAACTTCAGGGCGCTGTCTATTTGGAGTTTGCACGCTCTCCCTGAGACCACGTGGGATCTAGACCAACAAACAAAAGGTGTTAATTGGATATGATAAGAGGAAGCGGGAGGATTGATGTTTGTTAATGCTATCTGGTTGGGGGGGTTTGTGTGGGAGAGACGAGTGGGTGGCCAATTAGCATCATGGGCTGAAACAGCTGATTCTATGCCGGAAGGTTCCATGGGGCAATGGAGTTCAATCCTGGTGCACCTCAGCCTGCTCCTGTTCACACTACTGACCCATGATGGCATCACCGGCTCCAACAGAGCCATCGAGTTGCAGATGGCACAACCGTCGTTGCCTCAATCGGCAACAACGATGAGTCGCGCTGAAGAGACCAGGAGGAAAATCTCGTGAACTTGTGCGAGAGGAACGACCTGAGTCTCAAAGTGGTCAAGATGAAGGAGATGATCGTGGACTTTAGGAGGACCAGGAACAACCACCCTCTACTACACATCAACATCTCTGTAGTGGAGAGCACCAAGTTCCTTGGAGTTCAGGCCACCAGTGAGCTATCGTGGACACTCAACATCTCCTCCTTTGTCAGGAAGGCACCACACCAATTGCACTCCCTGAGAAGTTTTGTGTCGGGCAAGGCCACCAGACTTCTGCAGGAGCTCTATTGAGAGCGTCCTGGTCAGTGAAGACCCCCCCGGCCCCGCACACAGCATCTTTCAGCTGCTCCCATCAGGGAAGGGGTACAGGAGGATCAGAGCCAGCCCCACCAGGCTGAGGAACAGCTTCTTCCCACGGGCAATGAGATCGCTGAACGACCAAAGGAACTGCTCACACGAACCATCCGAGACTCTCATATTCATGAAATAATACTTATTTGTATATATGAATGCTTGTCCTACACCTGTATTGTTTGCCAGTATGTGTGTTATGTTTAGCTGTGTGTCCACTGTTTCATCGGGTTGTGCTTGCACAATTAGGTGACAATAACTTGAACTGGGGTTGAAATTTGGACACACATCGTCTTACCTGTGGCCGTGTTCAGCAGCAGTTACGCGGAAGCAGAAGGCTGACAAGTGTGGGGTTGGCTGGCAGGAGGGAGATGAGGATATCGCACGGAGCCTGCGGACTGCAATGATTAAAGAGATTGCCACATAAAAATGGATGAATTTAATGAATATGAGAATGTTATTACTTTTAAGATGAATTTTGATGTCAGCGGTTCAGTGTGAAGAATCTTGCAGCCACTTACTATAGTGTTGTTCATTTAAAGTTGGCTCCAATTTAAATCTTTGAGTGGTGATGCCGCCAGATCCCTGGAATCTTTCCCCCCAGATCCCTGGAATCTTTCCCCCAGATCCCTGGAATCTTTCCCCCAGATCCCTGGAATCTTTACCCCAGATCCCTGGAATCTTTCCCCAGATCCCTGGAATCTTTCCCCAGATCCCTGGAATCTTTCCCCCAGATCCCTGAATCTTTCCCCCAGATCCTGGAATCTTTCCCCCAGATCCCTGGAATCTTTCCCCCAGATCCCTGGAATCTTTCCCCCAGATCCCTGGAATCTTTCCCCCACTCTCTGCCTCAATCAGGGGTGGTCCTGACCTCCTGCAGAGGTAGGATGGGGACACATACACAATTGTGATTCATCCCACAGGCTTCATCTTGGGTCAAATGCACACAGGTCAGCAGCAGGCTTGACCAGCGTGGGCCACAGTCTCACCTTGACCCATCCCACCCTGGCCCAGAGGCACATGGGTCGGTTAAACAACCAGCTGCTGGAGAATCTCGGGCCATGACAGCCTCTGTGGAGGCAGAAGGAGTAGCTGGTGTGTCGGTGTGGGAGCCTGAGTCAGGACTCAGGGCGCAGGCTGAAGAACGAGTGAGAGGGAGGGATGAGATGGGTGCTGGCAGGTGAACCACGTGTGGAGGGGGAACTGGGATGGGGGGAGCAATGGTGGGCAGGTGGGGGAGAGTGGTGATGGGCAGGTGAAGTGAGGTTAGGTGGTGCGAGAGGCAGGTGATCTAAGGTGGAGAGGGAGAGAGGTCAAGAGGGGAGGAGAGGAGGGGTAGAGAGGGGAGAGGGATGGAACAGGGAGAGCGGTGGAGAGGGCAAAGCAGTGGAGGGGGAGGTAAGGGGAAGGGGTGAAGGAGGGGAGAGGGAGGGGAAGGGGTGGAGAGGGGGTGGGAAGGATGGAGTGGGGACAGAAGTGGGAAGGGTGGAGGGTTAGATGACACAGTGTAGTACATAAGGTTGCTGATGCTCCACCCATGTCTGGTTCATCCTGGTCCCTGACCCCCTCCCTTTCTTCACTTCCCACTGGCCTGATACAGGGACTCAGAATGAAATGCCTATCCCCTGCCTCCACAGATGCTGCCCCCCACTCTGTTCCTTCAGTAGATTCCAGTGCCTGTTGAGTCCCTTTCGCCCACAGGCTGTGCAGGCAGTTGTATTGAATGTAAATTGACATCATGGTTAGCACAGGGTAGATGGGCTTGAAGAGCCTAAGCTGCTCTGTTCTATGAGTGTCTCAAGACAGGTGGTTGCTGGGGGAAATAAAAATCTCAGGCAGGATTTAATGATAAAATTTAGATGTTTCAAAAAGTTTTAAAGTGTTTAAAGTATTCTGCCCCCAGAAATGAATCTACCATTAGCTTTTGCAAATTCTTTCTATTAATAAAAGTCAATATTACTTTAACTTCGCCTCAGTTCTTAGAATGCAAAATAAAATTGGTAACTTGCAGTGTGGAAACTGGCCCTTCGGCCCAACATTCCAATGCCCTCCATAATGTCCCAGCCACACCAGTCCCACCTGCCTGCAATTTAGGAGAGGGGACGTTTAAAGGGTCCACAAGGCACTTTCTTCCCACCGAGGAGTAGTGGAAGCAGAAACAAATCCAGGCGGCAATTGCATTAAACGCTCCCTTGTTCACGCTTCTTCCCCTCTCCGGACACAGAACCCAGGGTCGGCCCTCCTCGTACAACACTGAAGGTCTGCAGCCCTGAACTCCTCGCCCCTCTGAGCGCAGGGTCCGGGGCAAGCCACGCCGGTTCGCCGAGTTGCTTCTGCCCAGGGCAGGAGCCCAAGCCTGGCCATTTGCTGCCCTCCGGTGTCGACACAAAGACCTGCAGGTTCTGCCATTCCATCCTGTTACTGAGTAAAGAGGACGCTGGAGGAACTCACCAGGTCCAGCAGCGAACTTCATACAGCAAAGATAAGCGTTTCGGACTTGAGCCCTTCATCAAGGTGTGAGCAAAATGTAGGCAGGAGCCTGAACAAAATGGTGAGGGGGTGAGTGGGGAGGGACAGGTGGAAGGCATGGAAATACGAATTGGGAAGTTTGCAACTTTCTAACTTTAAGAATTATTACCAAGTGGCTCAACTGAGGTTTCTTATTTCTTTTCGACGAATGCATGTCCTGCATATGTACTGTTTGTCTGGATGTGTGTTGCGTCTGGTTGTGTGTCCGCGTGTTTAGCATGGAGGACCGGAGAACGCTGTTTCATCAGGTTGTA